>NW_027316056.1:12159206-12318879 GCF_026437365.1 Eucyclogobius newberryi
AGTTTTGCATTACGCTTTATTGTAAAAACTGTGGAGGATGTGTTCGCTGCAGTGCCAATGGACCGGCCACTAGTCTAACTCATGACAAGTTTAAGTTAGCAATACCCTATTCAATCATTTTAATAGATCCCTGGGTCAAACACAAAAGGCAAAACTGCAGATCAGCACTCATGATGCGGCGCAGAATCTGGAGCACGCTTTTATTAAGGTGAAAATGAGACCACAGCGCATTCTTTGCATGTGTTTTACTCTTTGTGAAGTAGGAAGTGCGCCGTTAGCATGCTAATGTTTGTTTGCCAAACTGAGACGGCAAAACTCGCTTTGGCCTCAGAGAGTTGTGAAAAGTGCTTATAAACTCATCGAAGTGAATAATTAGGATTCTGGGAATGCGTTACGTAAGTGAGCAAAACATGTGGACAGGAGTTTAAAATGAACTAGTTCTACAGTGCCTTAAAGTAAGTTGTCAACACCCCACAAACATAATTTAAGTGTTCCTATTTATGTGATCAAATCTTCTTGTGAACCTTTTTAAAAATAGATTTTTGGCCCGTATGCTCAATTTGACAAGACAGTACAGCACAAAATGGGAACGAGACAACGGGAATGACATTCAGCAAATTGTTGAGACACAACACTGCAGCCTGCTTCATGCAGTAGCATAAGTGCTATCCACTCCACCACAAGCGGCATGCTTGTTATTGAAAGTGTTACCTTGTGGTCAGTGCAACTACGTTCTGTCAAAGAAGTTGAATGCTTTGTGCAAGAACAGCAATAATGGAAGTTGGAAATGTTTTCGAAAACCCAGACTTTGCTGAAACAAATGACCTCCACCAAGCCCATGTTGGCAGTCTCTAATCAGGACTCAACATACCTTTTCTTCAGGGACTGATCATTACATTCAATCACTGCGTATTTGTTTTGTAATTACACCAACTTGCAGCATGTATCAAAACATAGACAACCGTGTGAAGCCTGTGCATACGACAGAGACTTCTATAAATACACTGCTGTCAGCGCCTCTAACCTGTGCAACATTTGACCCAGCTTATGCAACAATCCATGGGGTGCACACGGACCTCTTTAACACCCACCAAAAATAAGAACTGGGATCGCGGAGGTGACACAAACACAGCAGCACTCGTGGGATTGCCGGGGCACCTCAGGCTTTGCATACTTTGCAAACAGTTGACGTTTCAAAAGCGATTTCTTTGTTTGCCGCCAGAGGAGCTTACCAGGTTAGACGATGTGTCAGACTTACATAAGACAAGGGTCGGACAAGATTGGAATACATACATTTGGAGTTGACACTGCTCGGTTTTTGACAATGATCTATAGTCTTTGCACTTGGATTTGCAATCACCTGTTATGAAGGGGATTTGTGTCATATCGCTGGAAGAATAAATCAGCATATTTGTTCTGTTTGGACGTTAATGAAGGTGAAACAATGAGAAATGTATCTGAGTAATGAGCGCATAGACTTAAGATGCCCTTTATGCTCTTTGCTTGACATGTGTAGGATTTGGCAGTGTTGCTTAGCCATTTTGACACAAATGAACTGCGGCTCTCCACAGGGGGTGGTACGGCGACAGTATAATTGCAAAGTAAATCAGCGCTGCAGTTTTCAACCTGGAAGAAAATGCATTCACTCATAGACCATTATTATAAAGTGTTACAGTCATTTTTAATCAAATTTGTGAGTCAATATCAACTTTGTGATGTCATTTTCTTTTGTAAGTTGGAGGACTTGAATTACACTATTTATTTACACTATTTACAGTATTTTGACTATCGGTAGTCAAAATACTACACATGAAAGCATTTCAGAACTGGTAGTTTTTACCGCTCAAAAGTACCTTCTTGTCTATTAATTGGATAAAATTTAATGTGCAGAATTTTGTTATAAAATTTTATTTTGGGATATTTCTTGTGAACATGCAAAAGGGAATATTTGCTTTTGCCCTTTTCAGAATAAAAATCAGGAAAAAGGTTTATTGCCATTGTCAGTGGACAAAATTCCCAAACTTAGGAACTTCGGCATTAAGGTGCAACATACAACAATGATCAATAATAATAGCAAAGTATATAAAATCAAATAAGGCATGCATAAAAAATGTTAAGTAATAAAATAAAAATAAATTCAGTGCAATGAATAGTTATTGGTTTGGATAATAAAGTGGCAGGTGTTGAGTGTTCATGAGTCCAACAGCAGAGGGAAAGAAACTGTTCCTATGACGGGAGGTTCTGGTCCGGATGGACCGTAGCCTCCTGCCTGAGGGGAGTGGCCTCCTGCCTGAGGGGAGTGGCCTCCTGCCTGAGGGGAGTGTCTTAAATAGTCCTGTGATGTTTTTACTCTTTGAGTATGAAATCATCACACTTTTGATTATAAAATCCATCAATGGAGCTGTTTACAGTATTTTACTTAAATCACAAATACACATAGTTGTTTGACAGATAGTCGTTAGAAAGCATTTTGTCCATTTTGAAACAATCGTTTCCCACATCGCTTCATCATATAATAATTAGTCTTTGTTTGAATGATTGATTTTGTTCTGTACAGTGATTTCTGGTGAATCATGGAAACCTCATTATGGTGGTTTTGTGGAGCAGGAAATGGTAGACCGGGTTAATGTAGGTGATTCATTCAGACAGGATCCGTCTGCAGAGCAGCTGCTTGTTATTTTCTAGCATCTTTGATTTCTGCGTAAAACGTTTAGGCCCAGTCACAGTAAACACTGATTCAGAATGGACTTCACCAAAGGGGTTTCGGAGCTTTTATTGTCTGCTGTAATTCAATAAAGCTTGTCAGAACATGAAAAACATCAGTTGTCCATAGAGACGTGTGCTTGGAGAATTGGTGACTATAAATATTCCATATAGCACAGCGGTAGGTTCTGAAACTGCTCACAGATTAGTATGTACCGGTAATGGCACATGCATTCCTCCACAAACACAAAGTTCTGTGGTTCATTACCCGCAACTGATACTGAATACTGTTGTAAATGTTCAAAGAAGGGTGTAAGGTGATATTTTTGCATGTTTGTGATTGATTTTTACGGACATTTCACATTTGTTTATTAATTAAACCTCACAAGACATTAAACATCTGAAACAATACAAAGAAAACAGAGACTCTTGACAGGAAACACAACAGTCAGAAGTTAAAAGAGAGAAAGATATGGGTGAGTATACTTGATTTGTCCCTGTGGGGAGATTTGTCCTCTGCTTTGTCACAACCCGACAGTGAAACCAAACAGCCAAACAACAAATGCAGAAGTTAAATAAACTAGTTCCATGGACGATCTCGAGTGGCGTGAGTGACTACAGAGGCCTGCTGTGTATGTGCGTGTTTGATCAGGATAAACATATTCTATGTGGTGTTGTATGATGCACTGTAGATGAAAGGAAATGAGAAAATGATGCAGGGCACGCAGATGACCGATTAGGAACAGAATGAGCGAGCACCAGCGAGCCACGCCCTCACGCTTTAAGGCACAAGGGCGCAGCAAACTCCACCCACACGGCAACAACATTGGGCCGTGACACATTTGCCTCATCATTCAATGGAGCTGGAGACTTATGCCTATATTGTGTATGTTTTAGACCCACACAGATACGGGAAAATACTTATACTTAATAAACCTCATAGCCTACGATTTAAAATACATCTTGGTACGCAGTTGGGTCGTGAAAAGTTCCTATTAGAACAAATTGATTGCCAGAAAGTTTAAGAACCACTGCTCTAACAATTCCATGCACTATCACCACTGGTGTCCCTACTAAATGTTTATCATCTCTAATCGCTCCCTCTTGCATTAGATTTATTTTGTTACTTTACACGGCTTATATCAACTGTGTGATCTCGTTGTGAGACTTGGCCTGGTCCCAGAGTCTTACATAATGAACTAATGGCTCTCCGATAAGTTACATTTTAGTTCGGCATGGTATGTGATTTGAAAAGCTGCCACGGCTGCGTATGAATGTATATGACACATTTTTATCACTTTGGAAAACTTATAGGCTAATTATTGCCATTATGTTCTAGTAAATTATCCTGACTAGAACCAGGAAGTATGATCACATTAGTCCTGTTCTCAGGTCTCTGCACTGGCTCCTGTGGCTCAGAGAATAGACTTTAAAGCAGCTCTGCTTGTGTACAAGTCTCTCCATGGCCTAGCACCAAAGTACATCTTGGATATGTTAGTGCCATATGAACCATCTCGGACTCTGAGGACCTCAGGGACCGGCCTCTTGCTGGTGCCCAGAGTCAGGACAAAACATGGGGAATCTGCGTTTCAGTTTTATGCAGCTAAAATCTGGAACAGTCTTCCTGAAGATGTGAGACAGGCTTCTACTCTGACAATGTTCAAATCTAAGCTAAAAACTGTTTTGTTTAGCTGCGCATATGACTGAAAGGATTTTTTCTTTGCACTCTTCTCTTTTGTTTGTGATTGTATTAGTTTAGAAAATCAGTTGGATTGATAATTTTTAATTTAGTTAATTTTATTGTATTTCTGTTTCTGTCATTTCTTTGTGATTTGAATGCATTTTTCCTGCTGTGTGAAGCACTTTGAATTGCCTTGTGTATGAAATGTGCTCTACAAATAAACTTGCCTTGCCTTGCCTTTTAATGGTTTTCTTTGTGATTTTCTGGTGGAACGTTCCAAAGTCTTGATTGACTTACACAGTTTGGCTTTCCAACTTTTAAAATTGTGCAATCAATATCATTTGTGTTGTTTATACGCTGCTCTTTTGCTCCAGAATCTTGTAATCCTGAAAGTTATTTATTTAGTGGCTTGGTGTGCGCGCTTTGTCATAACATTTTGGGTCAGTTTAGGACAAGAAAATTCATTTCCCAACCACAAGAGATGCCACAATGCTCTTTTTGTTCTGCGATATTTCATTGAAGCAACACCAATCGATTTAATCTGGTTTAAGTTATTACGCACCTTCTCTGTGTTGCTTGTCTGATGGTACATGTGATGGTGACCCTAAATGGCTGATAGTGAATGGATGCCAGAGTGTTTTGTTTGACAGTGACATTTTAATATGTCCAGTTGTCTAATATTTTTGCTCCATATCCGGATGTCACCTTGGTGGTGTGAGCACTCGAGTACAGCTCTGAACGATCACTCCTCCTGTCTAAGTCCTACAGTACTCTTGCAGACTCTCTGTTGTCCCTGTTTCAACCGACTCAGGTACCTATAACTTTAACATTGTCACTTTGTCACCAAGAAGAAGAACAAGAGTTATATTGTGAACACAAAGAAATTTGATTCAATTTGAATTATGTTTGTAACGCCCAAAATCACAACAGTAGAATAACAGATTAAACACTGTTCATAGGGACTTGTAAATGTCCCAGAATCCTGTGTCCTTAAACAAATGTCCCAAGCTCTCCTGTCCTTAGACCCTCCTTCTCGGCCAGGAAAAACTAACAAACCTCTTTGAGAAAAAAGTAGAAACCCGAAGGAGTTCCACCGCGAAGGAGAGATCTGACTCCCCCGGGGAGTAATTGTACAGTCAAACATATATCTAAAATGTGCTCAGGTGTGCTGAGGGGAGAGCTTGGACTTGGTCTGTGAGGAAACAAGTCTGGAAATGGTCCGCCAAGAGGCCTCACTGCTATCAGCACCTATATTGGCTCTGCCACAGGAACATTCAAAAAGTACTTTTAAATCAAGCCCACCAGCTACTCACCCATTTTAAACTGGACCTTTAGTATTTTAACCCTTTTGTAAGAAACCAATCTTATACATTTACAAGCCTCATACTGGAAAATTGCTGCATGTGTGAGGAACTTTCAGCTGCTGCACAGTATTTAAACCCAACTGATGCAGTGAGTCACTTCTCATTTCAGAAACAACCATGTGAAAAGACAAATCCCGTGGTCATGGAAAATATGTCAGCATGTTTGAGAAGGGTCAAATCATTGGCAGGAGAGGCAGAAACAAACAAACAAACAAACAAACAAACAAACAAAAAGATCTACAGATCTTGGAGTTGTTGCAGGAGTAGGAGCTGGGGGCATGGTCCTGCTCCTGAACCTCAGTCAATGATTAACAATCAGTAATTACATTTTTACTAAATTGTCTTATTGTGTAAGTATTGTGTGTTCTTTAAATAAATCTTTAATAAAACTTCCTGTAAAGTTGTCGTTGTAAATGTTTACTGCATTTAATGTGGGCCGCCTTCATAGATATTAAAATACTCAAACATTATGGTTGAATTTTCTTTTTACAGTGAAAATGCCAATCAACAAGCTGTGATTTCAATACAACTTTTTTCTTCTTCTAATTAATCAGTACATTTGAGGTTATGGGTAGTTGAAGGTATCATGAGACAACAATACTTCCATTGATGCTTGGTTTTGGTGCTTACATTAGCCGCTCTTCTATAAGTCTATGGAGCGGCTGTGTACACATTGTACACTGTTTGTTCCCACATGACGGTTAAAGTCACATCTGTCACTGCCCGCATGGACAGGTAGTTCCTCTTTATTTATGACGCTCTGTCAGCAGACGTGTATGTGCTTGGACAATAGTTACAAGCAGCAGGATTATAAATGAACCATAATTCTGTCTCTGGTTAGAATCCGTGTAGGGAAAGCTCATTCTGGCTTCAAATAGAACCAACCTTGAGCCACAAATCCTCATAATGACAACACTTTTATTGTTATTGGTGTGTGAATCTGTCTGAGCTTTGACAAACGGGACATTTTTGTTGAGATGATGATGACACCACAAATATGGCTATGATTTGTCGTTGCTTTTGAATGAAATGGGATGCCTGAGCGGTTATAGAGCATCATCTTTGCCCAAACTTCAATAGACTTTGTAGTGCAAAGATTCCACAGGCCAAACACTTCAAGTTCCCCAATCAATGCAATATCAACCCAAGAAAAAAGAATTTCTTACATAAAGCATGGGAATTTTCTTCATAAGATTTGAATGTAATAAACTTTGTCTTCCATGGATGTTGTGAACATATCTATGTGGAGTTATTTAAATCTGGTTGTCCTTACATAGATATTTACTGTATCATGCCACATCACAACTGTTTTTCTCTTTGTATATTGTATGCCACATTGTACAATTCATGCAATTGTTTTCTGTATCAATTATGTGGTATCATGTGCCGTCTGTGGCATCAGTTTTTACTCATTCATGATCTAAAGAAGGCCCCGTAGGCCACCCGAAACGCATAAAGGCAAATCTATTTTTTTTTAAAGACCTTTAGTGCAGTTGAAGTGCCCCAGTGTTTTGCCTCGCTGTGGTCCTGAAGCTCATCTGACCTTACACTTGACCCACTGAAGCACTTATCTCATCTATATTTATTCAACGTTTAGACTTTTTATATTGTTGGAAACCACAATCATTTATGTCTCAACTGCACTGCATCTCCCCTCCATCATCTTACCATTTACCAAACCTCTACCCCACTTCCACCACAGCAGCGTTATCAAACACCTCAGCCTCTCCATCGCCTCAAGGGGGGGTGGAATAGTATTTTAATTTTTTCTTCTTTTTTTAACAGAACAGATCATTTGGAGACTATACAAATAGTGCAGCAATGTTTGGGTGAATAATCAGATGAAGCCCATGTGAGGGAGGATTACATTTTCATCCAGTTGTTTGCATCCAGCTTCGACCATCTGCCACTTCCAGTCGAGCTCAGGGGGAAATCATGGGGGAGTTATTGCTGTGATTTATAGAAGAGGAAGGGGAGAGAAATATGACCAGCAATTTATAGGAAAGACAAACACAAACAGAAATGCAGTTGAGAAGTTGAATGACCCTCGATTTTAGAAGCCTTTCCCATAATGCACTTGCTGAGCGGACTATGGCACTAACAGAGGTTTGGGGGACGTTCTTAAGCTGTGTGGACTTTCTTTGTTGTATAAACTACAGTTTTCATAAAAGCAACTCAAAATAGAGTACAGTTTGTGTACTTTACTTTGGATTCAGAACACAGGCGGAGCCACCAGGGTGTCCTACCCCTAAAATTGGATCCGCTTGGAATTTGGACACCCACTCCCAAAAAAAGTGCATCACCCAAGTATAGGACTTCAAGTGCCCAAAGGGTATCATTGCAGTGTTGAAGCCTATTCACCTTATTCCAGAAGCGATTCTGATTCTTCTTTATAGCATATTTTAGCGGTGATACTTTTCCCTCATTAAAGGAATAATGGAGGATTTTTTTCAGATTTGAGAACTCAAGCGGAAGTGCGCATGCACACAAAATCCTCGCTGCTACACGTGCGTTTGTTTATTAGCGCGACTGATCGCATCACATCTCTCGTCTTCCGTAGATTTCCGTCTCTTCTGAGACAGTTCGAACTGTCTTTCTCTGTCTTAATTTTGTCCCGTACACTGAGAGAACTATATTATGATAGATGCATGCGCTTAGACACAGGGAAACGTGCTGCTCTCCTGGGGACGAGCCGACGAGGCTGCAGGTGAGCGGTAGGTGCATCCTATGATTGCCTCGAGGAAAGAGACTCAGATTTGGCGGCAAAAAATCCTCCATAATTCCTTTAAGTGAACGGAATTCCTGCTCGACCAGAAGTCTGTTTACAATGAGAGTGCTGATCCGTGGCAAAAAGAGGCAAAAGTAGGCAGGTGGAATAAGGTCAATAGAGACTTACAGCAGGCAACATTTCCAGAAACCCTTGTGTTTCAGGATCGGGCGGGGAGGTATGAAAAAACAAAAAGAGAGCAGCCCTACAATGCAAACACATGGATCCAGCTCACAGAGCACGCAAACTCTGTGCATACTAATGTCTACTATGTCTGGTTATTTTAGATGACAGATCACTAAATCACAGCAGCAATATTACATATAAATTACACAATATTACTGCAAATAAGATGCCAGTTTATTCAAATTTCCTGGGGGTTTCCCTATATCCCCTATAGGCTTATTGATAACACCCATATTATATAAATTAATTCAGAATCCAAGAAGTCATACTTTATTAAAGGATTATTTGGCTCGTAATAAAATCTATAACACAAATCTCTATTGGGAAATAAACCAGTGTAATTCCAAATTAAGTTCAAATTCACCGCATATCTGTCCAAATATGTTTGTTTGTTTGTTTGTTTGTGTTATTACTTTAGACTGTTTTGACTCAGATAGGGAATCTAAACTGTATATTTACAACCTCCTCTGCTCTTATCTATGGTCTTTTTTTGTATTCCATATTCTCTTCATGCATCCGATTGATCTCAAGTTCACCTATGACTCAAAGTTTTATCTTGGTTTGTTTTTCAGGAGAGAAAGAGGATGTGGAAATAATCAGATCATGTTCAAGCGTCTCATGACTGTCAGCACACGGCTAAAAATGTCCGCAAATAATAACTAAACCAGCATTTGTGCCCCAGCATTATGTCCCCTGCTTCACAGGAAGAAAAATACATCTTCAGTATTGTAAAGCCACTGAATTGGTCAATCACAATTTTTTTTGAAGGTCAACATGATTACAAGACATACAAGAGGTTAAAATTAATCGGTGATGTGAAATACATTAAATGTGTTTGCCTGCAGCAGTATATTCACTAACACAATCATTCCTTTCAAGGTGGCGTGGCGGATGGTGTAACCGAGTGGACAAAGTTTCTCCTCTTAGCATTAGCGGTTGCATGGCTTTTTGAGGTTTTACTGAAGAAAGTCCTTGAGACACATGACAGCTGTGTGACTTATGGACCAGTTATGTCTAAAGAAGACACATTATTCTTTTTTCTGGTATTTAGTAGCAAACAAATAGATCATTAGTTTAGATTTTGGGAATTGCGAATTGTAATATTGGTCTAATTGCCTCTTCACAGTGAAATGTGATCATAGCTAGAAGTGGGTTCTCATTTATGTGTTTTTATTGATGATAAATGGCTGCATGACATTTTTAGTTATTTGGTTAAAAGCAATGTTCCTTCTA
Organism: Eucyclogobius newberryi; assembly: GCF_026437365.1. Classification (NCBI taxonomy): domain Eukaryota; kingdom Metazoa; phylum Chordata; class Actinopteri; order Gobiiformes; family Gobiidae; genus Eucyclogobius; species Eucyclogobius newberryi. The sequence goes on from NW_027316056.1 coordinate 12,169,141, forward strand.
ATTCTTCGTGTGTCTGATCAAACAAACCCTCGGACCACTGTGTGGCGTGCACACTGTGGTAACGCCAGTATCACCAAGTTAAGTGGTTTACTGTATTAAAAAAATCTGATTTCACCAACAATTTCTGTTATATTACTTTTGTGTAAGTGAGTTAATCCACTTACAATGAAAACCTTTTGTTCAAGACCCGTGTGTACAGAATGAGACAATAAAAACTCGATAAATTAAATACGTATGACTTTATATCATACAGTGGAACCGTCCAGGCAAAGCAATCAATTGCATGAGAAAATCAACTAGAAAATGTACATAGTGCACCTTAAACATCGAACGGCCTCATTTCACCGGAGGAGCCTATTGTGGCCTACTCTTTGTGGCCCATTTATGGACCCTCACCCACTGTTTGAAAACCACTGCTTCAAGTCAAATTTAACATACATACATGAGCTTGGAACTGAACTAATCTCACTGAAACTGTTCAAAAGGAGAAATATATGACACCAAAAAGCTCCTTCACAGACTGCAGTCACGCCTCTGGCATCGTGCTCAAGATTCACCAGCGTTACTTTGTCCTACTCACATGGTTAAAATGTCCTGTGATAATACATCCACCAGACGCAGAGCTCTCCTCCTCTTGTCTCCACCTTCTCTGTCCTCTGTTGCAGCGATAGGTCCTGTATACACTGCACGCACGTATCACCACTCTGCAGTGGCTGCTCGGCTCTGCGCGGGCCGCTCCTCTCTGGGACACGGGCGCTGGAGGCCTGTTGGCTTTGCCATTGCCCAGCCCTGGTGACAATGATAGTTTTAATATATGCAAAGATACACACATCTGAAGTGATTCGAATCTGCGGTTGTGAAACCGAAAGTATAAGAGCACATGAAAATACAAGTGCATTTATGCGCATCATAGTTCTTTAGAAATATAATTAGCCTATAAAACCCAAGTCATTCCAAGTCATTTGGCTCAGGTCAAAGTCAAATGTCAAGTCACAAAGGGCAAGTCCATAGTCAAGTCGAATCTTTGTGGTCCAAGTAAGTCTCAAGTCATGAAAATTGCATTTGAGTCTGACTCAAGTCAACTCATGTGACAACTGAAGAGTATAGTGATGTTTGCTCATTAAGTTGAACGCTGGTAGATTCCTGCAACAAGGATTTACCTTATTCCAGAAGCACGTCTTGGCGCCGCCATCGTAATCCTCCTTCCGGTTGTATTAGTTAACAGGGCTGCTGACCTCAAGACAAAATAAGTTCTTCACAGACTAAAAAGCCGTTTTCGGTCCGCCCAGGGAATCGGTGTTGGATATTTTAAACAAATCAATCTACTTTATAGCATGTTTTAGCGGTGAGACTTGTTCTCCAGTCACACTTCCGGTTACAAGCAAAGTGCCGTTCTCGTGGGGAAAGAGGGGAAAGTGGGCAGGGTGGAATAAGAGCAATAGAATTTGGTTATCGTGTTTTTGGGCAAGACACTTTATTATGAGTGAGTGCAGTGGCTCGCTTTTGTGCCACTTTGCAAATAACTTCTGAGATTCTAAGATCTGAGCAACATTTAGTCATTCTTACACTTCATATCTTAGTGTCTCCATCAGTTGTTGTCGTTCTAAGCCTCCCTTCCTCTCCTGTTCAGTCCTATGATGTTCTTCAGGCTCAGAGCTTAAGCGTGTGTCTCTACAACACTTATACAGCTTTGTGACGTGTGAAACAGGAAAAATATCCTCTCCTCCTCTTTATCTGTTTTTTTATCTGCTCAGATTAGCTTTGGGGCATGTCTGTGCCCTCTCTCGAGTCTAATTAAAAATGGCCTATCCAGTTAGAGCGATCACAGGAAGCACTGATGGAGGTGCTTTTTGTCTCTGGGCATCTCAAGGGGACAGGCAAACTTTCATAAGGCAACTGAAAATAGTTCGAGGAAAAGTATCACAGCATAAATCTACAACATGGAAATGCACCTACAAGCACAGGGTTAACACGGCTATTCCCTCTACTATTACCATTACAATTACTGCCAGTAAGCTGCTACAACTAATGAAGAAAAATGCATCCGTCTCATACAGTAGAGGGCTTTTCCAGATGCTCAAAGTTGCTTTACAATTTTGTGCATTAATCCTTCACTTCAAACTCGGTGGAGGTAAACTTCTATTGTATCCACAGCTGCCCCGGCTTACAGATGGAAGAGAAGCTGCCAATCTGTGCCATCTGCCCCTCTGACCACACAAAACATTCATACTAGGCAAGGGTGACGTGTCTTGCCCAAGGATACAACCACAGTTTGCACTCCTGGCCCACTGTGGCACCTTATATTCTCCGATCATTAGTCGAAGCGCACATGTAGATTCTGTCCCAGCCTCAGTGTCACAAGATGTATTTCTTGATATGAATTGCTGGCCATCTGAACTCCACTCCCTGTCCTGTTTAATAAAGCCAATGAGCCAAACACATATTTTAAAAAGAAGATAAAAAAAACACATCTTATATTATATAATCGTAAATGTTGTTTCCACTAGTCCTACTTGGTTCTAGTCTACTTTACCATGCTCCAATTTGGAGTATGTCCCGAGCCCTACTTAATGGAGACTTCTAAATGACACTGGTTTGTGACAAATGACACTGGTTTTAATCCATGGTTACCTACCATGTAGTTACTATGGCTATTACTTTGCTGTGGGCAGTTTTCATGTATATGGTACTAGATTCAAAAGAGTAATGGAAATGCCAAATAGGGCCAAGTAGCACTTGTGGAAACACCTATTTTTACCTTCATGCTATTAAGTTAGCTCATTATCTGGATTTAAAATGAGTCAAAAAAAAAATTCCAGAACGATAGTACCGGTACATAAAAAATCTAAAACGTTGCCAGGAATTGAAACTCAAAACATCTCTTCTCATCTCAGGATCGCTGTGTGCTTAGAATCTCTCTGATCAAGGTGAATAAGAAAAGCTACATCAGCAAGAATCAATGACCTAAAAACTCCATTCTTCAACTCAGTCCTGTTCCTTCCAAAGCAGCTGTCCAGTATTCATTTGATGTAATGAACAATAAACAGCTTTCAGGAGCAGAATAGCTGTTTAAACGACGTCTAAACGGTCTATGGGACCCATTAAAACCGCATGGACTTTTGCCTGTAACTACAAACTTTATGAAACGGCGAGTATTCAACAGAGGACCCCGACATGATGCTGTGATACATACACTGACACAGAACCATAGATGTGTCAAATGACCCGCTTTGGTCAGAAATTAAATCATTACAATCTAAAAGGCCTGTGTTCAGGAAATGTTGCATAAACGCCTCATTCCAATAGCACAGTGTTTCCGCATCAACATCAATCTCATCAATCTCTGGAATCAATTGCAGCAATATCTTGAAGGATCTTATAAATTGACAGTTGGACAGTGTTTGAGGGACTGATCGTTTGGAGAGGCACAGATTGACGTACACTGATGTTTCTGACGTACAGGCGCGGGTCATTTCTTCTGAGCGGGACTGAGAATTGAGTTTATTATCTTCAGTGTTAAGTGCTTTGGGAATAACTATACAATTATATCAAATCAAAGTATTATTAGTTCAAAGTGGCCTCTAACTCTAAAACGCTTGTGCCCAGCCAGCTTTGAAAGTGTCAATTTAACTAAGGCCTATTGCATGTACTTTATTCATCCTAGAAGGGGAAATAAGTTTGTATCATCACAAGTTGCAAACACGAAATAGCTTAATTTTTTATGAGGGAGGCATCTGTTTGTGTGCAAAGACTAAAACACGTGAACTCATGTGCATTTGAATTCCATTGCAAAAACATATCTCTGTTTTGAAAATATGAAAAGTCTAAAATGGCAATGCACTTAAAGTAATACAAGCAATAAAAGGCTCAAATAAAGAAAACAAATGGAAAGAATTATTATGAATTATTTAAGTGGTACATTTTAAGACTTCAAACAGCTCGGTTCTGCACATGAACTCTTTACATTGCATGGTTAATCTGTTTTTCCAAATGTGTAAAATGTGAGGTCATAAATGCATGTTGTTAGCTGCTTTAGCACTTGCACACACGACACACTAAAATGTAGACAAAACTTGGAACTGAACCTGGATCAGTACTAAACCAGGACAAGAATAGGACCAAACCACATCTACATCAGGACTAAAGAAAGATCGAACCAACAGAAGCCAGCAGAAAGATTTAATTTCCCCGTTTTGAAAGAATGATAATATCAGCTTGCATTGTTGTATTGACAATACACATACTCTTTGAATAGTTTCTCCAGATTATGCAGATGTCCTCTAGATTGGGCAGAATCACTCAGGACATCATTAAACTTATATTTTACATCACACTCAAATCACATCCTTCACCACTTGCACATTTCTCTCTCTCTGTATCAGATATGGAAACTGTCCCGGGCTGCCCAGACAATAAGGGGCTTCTTTTACCCCTCTACCTCAGGCTGGACAGCACTGGGAATATTAAAGCAGACTGACAGGTCTAATTATCACTCTGCACTTCTCATGCTGAAAAGTATTACCTTACAGTGATGCTTCGTGCCCTCAAACTAACTTTCACCTTTTTGCTAATAACTAGTGCGGACCTTCAAGGGGCATATCCCAGAAAAGACAGGGAAGGATTTGCAATAAGCCCGGATTTATGAAAAGGAAGAAGAGATTGTCATTATTCAAATGCTCCGGATCAGGCACTGTGCAAATGCCCCCTGCAAAGTTCACGGCACCTCACACCCGGCTTTCAATACTTCTCATTTTCTATACAGCTTAAATTATGAACCAGGAGCGCCTATATTATCCCTGTCTTTTATATATATATATATATATATATATATATATATATATATATATATATATAGCCAGAGGTGGGACCAAGTCCTAGTTTTGCAAGTCTCAATTTGAGTCTCAAGTCTTTGGCCTCAAGTCCAAGTCATGAGATTACATAATAATACATACCACTTATATGGTGCTTTTAAGGACACCCAAAGACACTTCACATTACAATTGATTCACTCCACACAGTTGCCCTGAGACAGTCTGGCAGAATTGAGGCTGCCAATCTGCACCATCAACCCCTCCAATCACCACCAACCTGTTCCACACTAGGCAATGTAGGTGAAGTGTACTGACAAAGGACACATTGACATTTCCTCTAGCGCCCCACTGTGGCACCTGGTGTTCCAGCGGTCTCCCACCCAAGGACTAACCAGGCCCTGCCCTGCTGAGCTTCTGAGATCTGACTGGAACTGGCATGAACAAGCAGGTATCGCCATGATGAAAACTTTTGGCAATCTCTATGATTTTTGTAAACTATCCCATCATGCATCCTGTAATTGTGTCCTTGGGCAAGACAGTTCCTCCACCTTGCCCCCAGTGTCCAACAAGTGCTGGTGTATGAACTAGACTGTTGTGAGCTTGAATGTGGAACAACATATGGTTACAATCCAACGTGTTTACAGCATATCATGTCTCGACCAAATGATAATTTATTTTTTAATCACTGTACACTTTATACATGAAGCAATCTTTCTTGGAATTTGGAAAAATGTTGCGGTCGCTTTGCTTGATAACTCCCTACCTTTCCTTGACCTACACCACTTCACTATATCCCCTATACAGCCGCCTGCTCCTCTTATTTCCAATCGACCTCTCCAATGGGTCTCTGGAGAGGCGGCGATGAAAGGGAGTTTTTGTTTGCGTGCACGTGCCGAGCCTCACTCTCAGACAATACCAGCTGCGGGACCCTCCCTCCTCACCCCTCCCTCCTCACCCCTCCTGTTTGCGTGCAGCCTGCTCCTTTCACGCTAATGCAAATCACTTCAAACAGGCGGCAGGTCCATTCTCCGGCAGGATGTTATTCGGCCCCTGTGGCTCAGTGGACTGCTGCACGGTGATATTACTCCACTAAACTGCCTTCATTACACGGTGCTCTTTCTGGCTGTGTAGCTATTGTTTTGATTTTTCATGGTACATAACACCCTTGGAGTCAATGAATACATTTGCATACATTTGAGGGTTTGAGAGTTTTGAGAGGATTCTGAGCCGAAAAAGTGGAACTGATTGAACACATCTATTATAATTGTAGTCTTTGTGCGTAGAGAAGAATCAAATGAACCTGTCAGTAAAGTAAACACTGTACAGAGATGTGTGCTTCTGAACGAATCTGCGTGAATGTTTCTTTTTATACCCTTCTCAAATAAGCCACCTTAAATCAGATGCCCTTGTCAAATTACAAACCTATTTCCAATCCGACACCTCAATTCATCAATCAACAATCATTTTGGCAAATTTGAAATCAGGTTTTCGTTGCTCTGATAACAGAAAAAGCTCTCATGTCACGCTGACTCTTCATCCTTCTTTGACCCTTGGCTTGGTTTGATTGTTGACCACCACACACTCCTCTACCTTCCACAGCACATTGGCCTCTCTGACACTTGGGGGTCAAGTTTAATCCTCACCTCACCTTTAACAATTATACCAACCATTACTCTAAAACTTCCTTCTTTCACCTCTGCAATATTTCTAAACGCCATCCCTCTCATCACCCTTCTGCAGGAGAAGCTTGTCCATACCTCTGGCTCATACAAGTTTGGACTTCTGTTACGTGCTCCTCATTGGGATGCCGGGCCGGAGTATCTAAATGTTCCAGTATGTACAGAACAGCGCTGCCAGGGGTGTAGCCAGGGTGTAAAAACATCAGTACATCCCCCTGCAGGGCTTCCATACATCTTAGACGAAGTAGACATAGTTGGAAACTAACCAATACGCTTTAAGATACTTAAATAACATAGATAACATATGTTCACCCAATCCTAAATTCGGACTGCAGGAACAGCCTCAGTAGTCATAAATTTTTGTTTGTTTTTTCCCTAAGGCCGCAGTTATTTTATCACTTGGTTTACGGATTTTTAAATGAAATATATTGCACAGGCACATTTAATTTAATTCTATTTTCCTTTTTTGGCGATAATTGATTTTATTTATATTGTAGAAATCAATAATCTAAGTGCGGCGGATCCGTAAACCAAGTAATACAATAACTAAGGCCCAAAGTGGAGTGGAGTTGTTTCAATAAAAACTTATCTTATTTAATCTATGCAATTGCCAGCAGTGGTGCTTCTGGCAGTAATAAGAGCAAGAGTAGTGGCTGAAAGGTGACGGGATTGTTGTGCAGTGTAAATGATATTACCGCCGCCCAAAGTGAGATCTTCTTAACTTTTGATTGAAAACACTATAGAGCCTGATCAAATCCAGCTCCACATTTTTGGACTTTAATGTTATAGAGAACGCACTCACTCCATCTCTTAGAAACACTTTAATCTGTGATCTATTTGTGAAAACCAAGGTTGTTGGGGAAACCCTGGTCAGACCTGCTCCCCGGCTGCTAGTGCATGCTGGGAAGTACAGTTTAGTTAATCATCAGCCACCATTCAACCACTCAGAGCAATAATGGCTGTCCTCTGTCAATAAGAAAGCCTTTGAAATGTTTTAGTGTGGGGTGCACGGTGGCTGAGCGCATTCCAATATCATGGGTTCGATTCATGTGAATTCTCTCCAGGTTCTCCGGCTTCCTCCCACCGTCCAAACACATGCACGTGTCAATTGGCAACTGCAAATTGTCCCTAGTGACTGAATGTGAGCGTGAATGTTTGTCTGTGTCTCTATGTCTCTGTGTTAACCCTGCGACGAGCTGGCCCCTGTCCAGGGTGTACCCCGCCTAAGGCCCAAAGTCACTGGGATAGGCTCCACGACCTCTAACTGGAACAAGCGGTAGAAACTGAACAAATGATTAATGTTTTAATTCCCAAAACACCACTGTATCTAAGAACACAGAGCATTGATTTGGTCCCAGTTTAAGCCAGTGTTTGTGCTGGTGCAGACTTAGTTTGATTCTGTTATGACCCTGGTTTAGTCCTGGTTTAGTCACGGTTTAGTCACGGTTTCCAATTTTGGTGAGTGTGCAGGTGTGTAACTAATATGTGAGTCTTTTACAAAAGGAAAAAAGTGTTAGTGTAATCCTGATTCGACCGGGAGTGATCCATCAAACAAAGGGAAAATACACAAATGATGCATTTATCTTAAAGACAATGTTGATTCTTCTACGCAATACCGCAAATTAATTTCAGTAGTAATGTTGTCCAAACTGTAATCTGTTCTTACCTGTGCAAAGATAAATGAAAGTGTTTCATCTGTGAAAAATTGTGATCATTTGTAATTTCGTTAGCATTTTTTTTATTTGTGTTATTGCTTTTTGTCAACTAAACTACTTTGTGTATGAAATAAATACTCCTTGCTTGACCATGCCTATATATGTTTGTACTTTCATCATAATTCAACAGTTACACAGCTGTGCAATAGCATAAGCTTATCTGAAACTAATCAATAGCTAATATAATATGTCTTGTTTTGACTTTTGTCTATGATAACTGAAGACACATTGACACTTGACTCACTTACAAAACACTTGCAGATGGAGTACTTGCACTGACTTGTCGTGGAGACTAACCCACAGCCTGAGGGCGGGCTCACCTTGGTTCCCTGGCGACAGTGTTGACGAGGTTTTTTTTGAGTGGGGCATATCCTGTTTCAAAATATGAGATCACTTTATACAATGTGCAAGGAGCCTTTTTAGTACTCCATAGTTTCCACTGGATGAAGTCTAAATAGACAGTTTAGTGTAACACATTACTGCAAGGTTTCTTTGAATGGTTAAGTTGTTGCAGTTGTTGTTAAGGTGACCATATTTGTAAAAAAAAAAAAAAAAAAAACATTAGTAATATCTTAGTATCGACTTTGCTGTTATTTTGGTTATTTTTTATGCATGTGTTTTATTCAATCTCATTGTTCTCTGAAAATGAAATGGATTTAATAAGTGCTCTTTTGGTGGAACATTTAAAGACGCTATACATGGGATTACCTATTCACTCCACGCACTTGTTTTTTGGTAAACTGGCTTACTATTATACTGCAGACTGTAGACAGAGCTGCAAATCTCCACCAAAGGCCTCTCCACCATCACCATTCGCTCAAAAAACCTCAGTATACAAAAAAACAACTCAAGTTAATTTGTATCATCAATGTTCTTATAATAACATGTACATTATAATAATACTGCTGATGAAACAATAGGCGGCAATAGCTGGTAATAGCAGCTGGGTAGTGTCTCAGCTAAAATGTTTATGACAAGAACGGTGAGTCGAGAGCCAAATAAAATATAATTCCAGCATAAAAAGACACGACAGTTCTACCGTCTGGATGACCAACAAAGAAAGCAACATGGAGAGCACGCTCCTTGGAAACCGTCCAATCAAAGCAGGTGCTACTGGCCCTTAAAGAGACAGGCACCCACCAAACAAAAGACCACTGATCCTGTACGGCTGGTCTACAAATTCAAATGTAGGTCATCAACGACAGAAAAACAAAACCCGGCACATGTCAACGCCCAAAATCTATAAGTGACTCGTGATCTCAATAAGTTACATAGGAAAATATGAGATTGTGTGCTTAGTTACAAGGTGAAGGTTGCTTTTTTTTAAAACAGGAAGTAGTCGGTATTGTACAGAGGAAGGATGTTCTGGCAGCGTGTTTGTATACAGCATTAAGATGGAAGTGCACTTTACTGAGTGTCTTCCTCTGCTCTCTCCTCACAAGGTTACCGCTTTACGTCTTCACTTCGGCTGGACAGAGTCACTTCCTGAAGATGCCTGGCCCCGGTCCAGCCTTGTCCCCTTCTTAGCCCTGTCCTGTGCGTGACTGTGGACTGTGAAATGTGGTGATGTCATTTAGTGTCGTATAACTCGGGGTTTTGCTTTTTGTCAGAGCTTTATTGAAGTCTCTGCAGAGCATGCACAGTTCAAAATACACACATTTTCTTGAAAAACACAGACTTGATTCACGTCCCTTTCCTTTTAGACGTGTTGTGAGTTTGATTCCTGACTCCGACTATTTACTGCATGTCCTCCTTTCTCTCTCATTACCTATTTCACACTACTTTCCTGTCAATGTAGCCTAAAATCTAAAATAACACGCACAGAAAAAAGGAAAAAAATAGAATAATAATGGCTTGGATTTACAAAGCTCGTCACGATCTTACCATTTACCACCAATTATTAAAGTAGCTATTTACAAATACTCTGTAGGCTACATCATCTGTACATCTGTAGGCTACTAAATTGAGTAATTTCTAGTCATAAAAACGTTTTGGGCTATTAAAATAAATACACTTCTTGAACCGAGCTTCCATTTGCCTTTATTTACTTATTTGTCTTTCTTTTTTATATTTTTCAATGTATTTTTAAAGTGTAACGTCCTCTTTCTCCCCAAACCACTGCATGACCCTGAAAGTCTATGTATAACACCTGTGTTTACGAACAAAAATAGTCATTCAGTGGCTCAAGTCGGATTAAGAACCTTAAACCAGACTTTTACGAGTGTCTGCTGAGGCGATGGTTACAGAAAAACTCAAAGTAGTTAGCTTCTCATTTAGTTGTGAGTAATCTCTCCCAGCTGCCCGGGCTTCAGATCTGCTCACCATGTGTCTCATTGAGAAAACCTGCAGACACCAGAGCGCTGATTGTATTTTGATTAAGATCGCAGAGATTGGGGAGCGTGACGGTTTGTTATAGTTACGTGGTCATAATCATTAGAACTGATGCCAATTGGAGACATGTAAATATTATTGCCGCATTTGTGTGTTAGGCCTCAGTGTAAACAGGCTCCAGAAACACAATGTATGACTTTAATTACATCATACTGAGCTGGGGCTTTGTTCACTGTACGCACCTCATCACACAGGAATTAAATTGAAAATGACAAATGGTTTGGATATTCAATGCTGATGATGCTGATGACTGCTCGTTGCGTTACCTGCAAAAAATAAATAACAAAGGATCATTAGAGATGTTATGTGCGCTTATTACACTTAAATAGATGGGACATTTGTAGAGTTGTAAAAAAAAACTTAAAATAATGATATTATTTTAAGTTTTTTTCTATATAGGCAAGGCAAGTTTATTTGTAGAGCACATTTCATACACAAGGCAATTCAAAGTGCTTCACACAGCAGGAAAACATGCATTAAAATCAAAAAGAAATTACAGAAACAGAAATACAATAAAATAAACTAAATAAAATAGAAAAATAAAAACACCTAGCCAAATCCAAATGTATCTGACCACATTGGCAGGCATTCCAGACACTCCTTCCCATATTTATTTGACATTGCAGCATGACAGGCGTCTCCAGGATGGACACATCACTTTTAGATTGATTTGTTCACATATCTGCGCGCTTTCTGTATGTTTCTTTTACGACGACTCTTTCGTCGACGCCTCCACCTGATGTGTGGCACTTTGTATCTTTACCGACGGACCTAGTCTCGTCTGCCCCTCCCTAGATTTATATAATAATATAATTGAAATCCAGGTGTTGGCAGTAATAATATAAAGAATGTATACTTTTTAAGACACCATAATTTTACTTGGGTAAATATTTGGTGTCTTCCCACTGTGAGTAAGTGTACAAGTGACAAAAGTGTATGTTGACAATGTACAATTTGAACATTTACGATGTTTTTCTAATTTTTTTGTAATCTAAGTTTTCAATATTCTGTCCTGACAATTAATATTATTTCAGTAGTAGTTTCCGCAAATATTAGTATAAAAGTATGACTAATCTGACCACTACTTTGTACTACCCTTCTCTACCCTCCTCTGCTTTCTAAATGGATCTTTGCAGACATAAGGTGATCACTTCCTCCTTTGCCCTTCTTTGTGTTATTAGCTGTCAGTTTGCCAACAGCCTCAGGCCCAGAGTAAACCGTTTGACTGTGGAAACCTGACGACAGCTCGAGTCAGGAGCCCACACTAGAGGGGTCACCTGGTCCCTCTGCCAGGGGCCCGGAGCACATGCAGAACTGTTGAAATGGAGAGTGCTGATCTTAAATAATGTGCTGTCAGTGTTATCTCTGTTGCAACAATTACATTTTTCACTTTATAGCTTTTTTCCATAAATGCATCACACATGTTTTATTATCAACACCCACAAGTTTCTTAAAGTGCTTCAGGAGGCCATTGCAAGAGGAAATTCATGCTTGTCATAGTTTCAAGTTGCAAAACATTTTAAAGTCAGATTTAACTGTAGTTGTTTGTGTGATTTATTGTGTTACTGTACATAATTTCATTCAAATATACTGTTTTCAGTTAAGAAAAGGATGAAATACTGTTTTATATTCAACTACAACCACAACCCTAGTAGCCACAGCGGCCCTGGAGCTGCTTGATTATAAAACTACTGCAAAACAAGTTGCTTTAGCTCTGATTTAGACCTACACGGTGTAGTAGTCCCTATGCACGGTTTCTATTACCGCTTCAAACTAAACTTTATATCTTTTGAATGGGTAAGAGTCTCAAAATATCACTATGAACAGGAAACTGAAACCCATGAATAGTTTAGTCCTTGTGTGTGTTAAAACCTGTTCAGATCTAGATTTAGTGCTATCATTTACAGTAAACATTGGACATACTGAGACAAATCTACAACTTTCTCATTATTAAACCACCACACAACGACCTGGTTTACTTCTAAGACACTGTTCTTTTTATTTGGTTCTTGGTCCTGATGTGGACTTGAGTTATATTGAGTCTAGTTTAGTGTCAGGTTTAATCCTGTTTTAGTCCCAGTTTTCATTGTGTGAATATGCAAATGTAAACGCATCCAAAGACCTGGAAAAATTCTTCCCGGCTGGTGTAGTTCACTCCAGATCTCCTTTTCAGCCCCTATAATTTACACCAAACATTTGAAATAGTGAATCACGGACGGACCTACTATTATTTCATTATTTAGCCCCTTCCTTCATGCACACACTGCCGCTCTAGCCGTGCATAATACCCATCTTATTACACCCCAGGCTCCTCCTCTCCACCACCACCACCACCACCACCACCACCACCGGCTCTGCTCCGTGCGCTCCGGCCCGCGCGCGCGTCTCCACCTTTTATGCAAATCCCGACGCGAGCGAATGAGCGCCGAGGCGGAGACGGCCGGCGCTCGGTGAATGCCGCCCGCCGCCCGCCCGCCCGCCGCTGTTGTGCCCGTGTGCGCGTCTGTCCGCGCGCTGGAGCGAAGAGGCAGGCCGAGCCGAGCGCGTTTCGGATGCGAAAGTGCAAACATGCCACTGGCGCTGGCGGACCGCGCGGCGAGAGCACTCCAGTAATCCACCTCCTGCGATAAGCGGACGCGCAGAAGGAATAAAGAAGCAATGGGGGGCCAGATAACGCGGAATTCCTTTTACGGTAGGGAATAATATATGTGTTGTTGTTGTTGTTGTTGTTGTTGTTGTTTTTCTGGCAGCGCAGGTGTGCATCGCCAAAAAGGAACGATGTGTGTTTCACGTGTGCGCAAAATGATCTGGTTCATTCAGAGCAGGGGGATGAAAGGGAACAGCTACTATTTTGGCTTTAATGTCTACTAGAGCGTGTTATTTGCTCACAGTTACGTCACTTACGTCATTACAATAAAGGCGAGCGTCTGGGTCTTGCGATGGCTACTGTGATGTCACCGCGTCCGCGCGCTCCGACCCAAGACTTATTTCAGGATTTCTATGTTTACGCTGTAAATATTGAGGGTTTGTGTGACATCTGAAGGTGCATGCGACGCTATGGGGGTTCCTTCTGTGCCGTGACATCCCCCTCCACTTAATAAACACTCCAGCGGCACACAATTCCATCAATGTATCGATTTTGTATTGGATTTGCCTCTGCCTGAGCTACAGCAATACCAGGCTTTGTGCTGGCTTTGCTTTTTTGTGGCTGAAATGGCATGCAATTTACATTACACATTATACATCAAAATAATAACCTGGTTCAAAATGGACTTCTTCCCTAAAAAATGATCTTACAGCAAAATATGTAATAATTTGTGAGTATCATAGCGTTTTCAGGCACTTTTTGTGGTTTTACAGCCTGTTAGACAGCACTCATTATGTATACTAAACATATAAATCAGCAATGATACAAAGAATATATACTCTTTATAGAATTAATCGAAATCGAGTGTACCAAAGTGATATTATTGCACCTGGTGTTTAATCCATGTGCCTGCCTTCAGCTTGGACCACCTGATCAATCTAATTACAGCCTCAACATTAATCCAATTAGTGAAAGAGGGACAGGCTAAGACAGAAGGAGAGTGGCTGTTTGTGTGAAATCAAGGTCAAGCTCTGGGCACTCTGGGCGGTTTGTCGGTGTTACCATGGGGCCATCCTGCGTCGTAATTCTGAGTAAATGAAGGGGAAAGTCCCGTGTGCTCCATAAAATGTCATATTAATTACAAAATATAGGGCAGCACATCATATTAATCCATTGTGCTATTACAGGCTTTATCCTTTATGTCTTATTGAAACAATAGTGAAGTTTATAGGACTTCCTTAGCTTGACTCAGTTGGTTGGTTTAGTCTATAATACTAAATTTTTTTGACTAATACATACTTTCTGTTTAGCAAATAATAGTTTTTTATATTTAGATAGGGATGGGCAATATGGCAAAAACCTCCTGAACTGTTTCTTTTCAAAAAACAAAATATAAATGGTTACATTTGAACAGTGCCAACTGACACAAAATAACCAAATGTCTTTCTCCAAAGTCCAAACCTGTTCTTGCTGATAAAAGATTGGCTGTAGATTTCTTAACTGAAACAAAAACTACTCTTGGTCCAAATGTTCTGTCCCACTGGCTTTTGTGAGGGAGGCGTCCACCTTCACAACCTGCAAAAGTCACTTAAAGGAGTGGCTCAGATCAACACAAACTTGACTAATACAATACATAAAGCACCTTAGGGTTCGTGCAATGCATATACAGTAGGGTATGATCATTTTGACTTTTAATAATGTATACTAAAATGAATTATTTATGACTTGTAAACATTTCTGTCTGATAAATCCTGAGTTTGTGGTAGTGAATTGCTCCTGTCTTTCCCTGTAATGTGTCCACGTCTCTACTTTTACGTGTGTTTCCTGTGGAGTTATTGTCTGTGGTCCTAGAGGGAGCTTGTGAGCTGTTCTGTACTGGGCTGTTTTAAATTGTGGTAACTTTTTAATTGGTACATCAAATTATCCAGGGACAACAGATGGGGACTAGCTTGTGGTTAAAATCTGTAACATTTACATCATGTATCATAGGTTCATCGTGTGCACTGTCCCTTTTCTAAAAAATAAAATCAAAAACTCATATATGATTAGACATGACTGCATCTCGATCTCAATAACAATAATGATTAATTGCCTAGTGAGAAATAATTCCACTATTGTTTCTATCAAGACAGATCAAAACAGACGTCTACATAATTACAGAACAGATTTAGAATGGGAAAAATAACTGGTAAAGAGGAGATGGAGTGGCTGTGGAGGCTGATGGTTCTACTGCTGCGTTGAAATTGAATAATGGCACGGGAGGACGAGATCTTGAGAGACCATTGGAGGAAAAGCAGTGTTTGAATTGCGTTGTTGCTCTTACTCATCGCAAATGGCATTTCCGTTTATAATAAATATCGTATATACAAAAGCATTAATTTGCCATCAATTCCTCAATCAAATTTAGACACTTGCACTAAATAGAGCTGATATAATTTGTTTCTAATGTACATGCGTGTAAGTAATATCTCCGACTGGCAGGAAACAAACTTGGACGCGGGCCGTTCCCTCGCAGTGCGGATTTGATTGAGCTTGTAAACACTGAGTAATGAGGAGGCTTCCCCAGGACACAGGCGGCCAGAGCGAGACACTGCCAAGTTTATTGTAACATGGGCCTGTTCTGGTTTAACTCTGTAATTGTTCATTATGGTCTGTTTGTGTTGTGGTAGGAGCCAGATGGCCGTGGCAGATGAGGCATCAAACCTTGCTCCGCTCTGTTTTAATGCCTTCCTGGCTCAAAGGGAGTTAGAGGCAGCATGGCGGCCATACACTGTAGCTTTATCTCAAAACGGGGCATATTAGTCTAGGAGGAGGTCACTCTGGATGTTGGTGAGAGCTTGTAATCGAATATGAGCCTCATGGATAAATAATCAGGGTATCTATTATTTACTAGAGATATTTTCATTTTTGGCTAGGGATGTCACACTATCAAATTATTGTGAGAGAAAACGGCACAATTTATGGCACAATTATTCACGATTACTGAAATCGTTATCAAACAGTGAAATATTTGATTTCCTTTCATTGCCGTCGTCTAACACATTACTGCTCCTCAAATTTGAGGCCAGCTTTACAAAATCACACTTTCCAAACGATGAAATACAGTTAATATGACAAAAACAGTCCGATGGAAAATTATTTTACATTTTAGATGAACTAAAAATGCTTAATTTGGTTCTAAAATGGTCTTATTTATTATTTTTTTGTTCTTATGATTGTATTGTGACCTGAATAATCACGATTATTGATTACCACGACCTTTACTTGAAAGGTTTTAGTTTCAGTGTCATTGCATATAAACCTTGTCAATATTGTTAATAGATTCAAGTTCGATACAGTTCAAAGTTAAAACTGTAAACAATAGTTAAAGATGGACTATTCACTAGAACATTCATTCTTGTAAATGGGGTCACCTCTCCACTGATCTGACCTGTAACTTGGCCTGGTGGCATCAAAATTGTATGTCATCTTATTTGTGGATCAATTTTGATTATCAGCACTTCCACTTGTTTACACCTCAGCAGTAATACTACATTTTGATTACCGTAACTCCGGAAATGTCAAATGTGCTAAAATGTGATGTTGTTTCAGTTTGAATTCGTCTGTTACATAAAACTGTGGGCTGTTTGTTCAAATGGACAAAAAGGAAGTGTTAAATTTGAGTCACTGTGGTTGCCACAGCAACTCACAGCCATTGATAGAAAACCATTGTATTGTACTTGAACTAGGATAATGTTTGAAAAAACATTATTTTAGCATAAAACAATTTGAAATATAACGTATAAACCTCTTGTTGTTTTCAGATCATAGTCATGACTCAGTCGTCAGTTGAGGATATGCTATGATTGTATACACATTTTTAGTATATTAGTATGTAGTGTCTCTTCTGCTCATGCATTTGTAGAGCGGTCCACTGTATGCCTCAGAAGAGAAACTAAAGCTTCTGCCTTGAGACAGTTGCATAATTAAGTCTGCAGTAGTGTGTGGGTGTCTCCACTTGTGCCTCTTCCATTGACATTGGAATGTATTTGTCTGGTGTGATTCATAACAAACATCTGAAAGGCAAATGCATGAACTGAAAATGAAATTGAAAGAAAAAAATGTTCCTTCAAATTCTCAGAAAGATTAAATTCACTGTCATGGGATGCGCCTTGGGTTAGTGGATGTTGAAAGGTTTTGATTTGGACACATGATAAACGAGCTTCTGTCCTTCACCGCAAAAATAATCGTACTTGGTTTTGTTCATTTTTTCCGGAGTGTTGGGCCTCGGAGACGGGGCGTTAATCAGAACTCGGCAGTTGCCTGAGGTGACACAAACATATGTCACAAGTGAAGATGAAATGTGTTACTAGGAGGCAGTACGTGTGCTCTACAATTTAAAGTATCTAAAGGAACAAGCTGACATTTTGTTCTCTTAAAGCTGAACACTGAAATAGCTGACTGACACGACATAAAACCTATAGTTTTCATGTCAGTTGTGAAAGGGGCGGCTGATAATGTTGATAAAACTGCATTATATAACTTTGTTTTCTTGTGATTAAAAATGTAGATTTGTGGTTGGTTTCCTCTCGACAAACAAGTTCTTGAAACCTTACAAGAATATACAGTATATTGCAAAGGATTTACAAGCTGCATTATCCACCTTTTGTCCTCTAAATAAGTCAATATTTTTTTCCCTCATAGATTATCATGTACTTTATCTTGATTGCAAACCTGGAAGAGCTAGTTTTATATGGCTTACATTTTAGGGAGAGGCAAGGCAAGTTTATTTGTAGAGCACATTTCATACACAAGGCAATTCAAAGTGCTTCAAACAGCAGGAAAAATGCATTAAAATCACAAAGAAATGCAATAAAATTAACTAAATAAAAAATAAAAAAACACCTAGCCAAATCCAAATTTATCAGACCACATTGGCAGGCATTCCATAGAGAACAAACGGACAGTGCTTCGTCATTGGGGAAAAGAAAATGTCCTAATTGTTTGTATTCCTGCATCCGGGTGTGTGATAAGGGTTAAGCTCCCTTGTGTCTGTTCATGCTCCTCAGACCCTGCTTCCCGATCCAAACAAATAATTAGTAAATAAAAATCTCCCATCATTTTAGATGCTGTACCTGATTTACACTGTCTTAAAAACAGAATTTAATTTTAAACTCTTCGCAATGGTCCATACTTTTCCCTCACTTATTCCTTATGCTCATCTTAATTATTCACCGCGTTGTGTTTAAAAGTGCTTTCCACAACACAAGCGAGTTCTACGGTCACTGTAAACCTGATAACAACTGACGTGTTAATAGTGCACTTCATGCTTTTATGGAGAATAAAACTAGCTCTCTTTTAAAAAAAACACTCTACAATTACAAGCAGAGTGCACACATTGGTCTTATTTCCACCCAGATAGCTACTTTTCCACTCTATATATGTTATGTTCTGGGGCAAACAATTTCATACATTATTACATCAGGTACAATTCCTAAGTAAATGAGTTTTGTTGTATTTTTTAAATGTACTTTGACAAAAGATCAACACCATTAGCTCTACAATTGAACTTTGACAATCGATTTGTCGTTCCTTTACTACGAACTTTGTATAGAAACTTGCCGGCCCCTCTCGATGTGCAAACCCTGGCTTCTATCCGTCAATGGGACATCCCGTTAACGCATCTGTGTGCACCTCCATCCCCCCTTTTCGATCACACTCCATCACCGCCGGTCACCTTCAAGGCAGCGAAAAATAATGACTCCCAGATACAACTGAACAGCATCTTGACCGCTCTTCGTCAATAATGTCACGCCACGCATCATCGCGCCTCGTCTTCGCCTGTCTGCGGAGCCTCACTCGATTACTTTGTCCTTAGCCTCAACCAGCGATATTATTACTTATTGATTGCCGTTGCGTGATGCCGCTCGCCAGACAATGCAATGGGAGGACAATAATGGCCGTAGTGAGGTAATGCGGGCCTCATCATCTCTCCGATCTCGCGTTACAGCGTCGCTCGTAGCATTGTCAATTATTGATAGCGAGCTTTGTCTGCCGTATGTTAAGGTTTAATATGTTAGTAGTCTTTTTGCAACGTAAGTACTTCTAGGTAGGTCAGTGTCTGTACAAGTGCGACAATAATTGAATACAAATTGGACAAAAGTCAAGGATCTACGAGGGTCCAAAATGTAGTTTATGATCCGTTTAATCTGGGTTTAATATTTGCTTTTGTAGAGAAATTGTAAACCATGTTGTGTTTTTGAAGTATGCAAACATCAGACATGCAACCTGAAATCATAATTAATGGTTATAATTAAATGGTAAATTAATGAATTAATTTGCACATTGCCCTGATTGTTGTTTAATTTTTCTTTTCTCTCAATTTGTATTTATTATAATTTTATGAAAATATTTACTTCATCAGCCAACTTTGATACAATATTGATTCCATATGTAAAAAAAACAATCCATCCAAGTGGAAAAAAAATCTAAAATTCTCCAAACAAAATACTCTTCTTTATTTATTTTTTCTCTCCATTTCTCCCCCCTTTTTTTTTTCCTTTTAAATCAAAAATCTTTTATTTTTTAACACTTGACTAGTCCAAACTATCATAACCTTGTCGCTCCTTGTGACTGGTTATTTTAAAAAAAATGTTGGTTCCTTTTAACATACAAACAAAAATATTTGAAAAATGGCAGTACATTGTTGAACTGGCCTAAGTTCGTTAAAATAAAAGCACAAAGCAACAAAATATATGGTCCCACAAGTGCAATACAAATGTAATGAATCTAAATAGAGGCCACACATTAGTTTGAGTGTGATCATAAAGCCTCTGGAGACCCTCAGCTCTTACACGGTTATGTCTTGTGTTACCTGGTCACCTGATGCCTTATTGCCATGGCACCAGTCAAACAGAGCTCTGTCTAATCCATCGTATCCAAGCAGCAGCTCCAGCTCATTTCATTTCCCGCTCACATGAAGAGTCATCGTCCTAATTGACTTGTATCCGCCATGTTGAGCCTCACACTGTGGGCGTGTGCATCTGCTTTTGCTCAGAACATGTGTGAACTCACATGTTCAAGAAACCGTCTGTGCTGTTACACGTTGGTGAAATGGTGATGCATAATACTTTCAAAACCAAGTGTCACATCAGACATTTTTATATTTGATGGACCGACATGGCCAATAAAGACAAAGTAATGACTGAACTGGACTAAAATGAACTAAATAACAATAATTAATCAGGTCTTCACACCAGGCTTTCTGCATGGATTAAATCAAGTTCTAAATGTTGATACTAAACCAACACCACAAATTAATTACTGACTTAAGATTTTTTTTTTATAAATGCTGTATGTCTAAAGAAAGACTAAAACATGATTTACCAAACAAATTCAGCACCAGGATTAAGATTATGAAATAACCCAGTTTTAAATTACTAGAGGCATTTAGAGTAAAGCATTAATACTGCAATACTGTGAAACATTAACAGGCAAATCAATTAAATGACATTTCCATGATATAGCAGAACAAACGAATCGCAATTTGTTCCTCTTTTTGTAGATTTTTTCCTTAAAAAAAAAAAAAAAAAACTCTTTCAACATTGATTTTCCAAGCATTTACAATACAGATTTTTAAACATTGTCATTTAACAAAAAAATGAAACTCCAAAATGTCTGCTCCACATGCTCTTACTGACAGAGGATTGGCTCTTGACCTCTCCATTAAACCCTCAATCATTGACAATCTCAGTTAAAATTTGAGTAATTTCCCAGTCTTTTTCCGTGAGCTACCATTGAATAAGTTACATAGTGCACCTTTAACTTAATTGACCTAAACTCGGATTTCGCGACAACCGTTACATCAAATAGATTCAAATAGTGGCACAATTTTAAGACAGTTTTCTTTACATCGATCATTCAAAACTACCTCTAGGTTGTAGGTTCTGCTCTGCACCTCAAATGCTTCTCATTTCATTGTTCGGGACCCACTTCAGCCCAGTACATAAATCCATCAGGTTGTTTTCCCGAGCGTTTAGGGCTGTTAATGATAATGTATGTAATTAATCATCTCTATTATTGCATGATTCATTTTGCAGGGGCTGTTACACGA
Organism: Eucyclogobius newberryi; assembly: GCF_026437365.1. NCBI lineage: Eukaryota > Metazoa > Chordata > Actinopteri > Gobiiformes > Gobiidae > Eucyclogobius > Eucyclogobius newberryi. The sequence goes on from NW_027316056.1 coordinate 12,190,416, forward strand.
GGCAGAGACGCCATTTTGTCACGAGTGAGTGGAACTGAATATATCATCGCGACACTGCAACGTAAACCTCATTAAAGTGCTGTTTGTCAGTGCCCTGCAGGCTTGTTGGCGGCAAAGTAAATGACACCGTCAACGTGTTTAGGGAGAAAAATCAGACACCAAACTTTGTCATTCCATGCAAATAACTGTTGTGAAAAGATTAAGTGCATGTTTTTTTATTTGTTGCTTCAGTTGTGATTATAGTTGTTTTGACAGATTAGAGTTATGTTTGCCTAGGAGCAATTATGTAAGTTTGAGATGCAATATCATTTTAGAAACCAAAGAGAGACTGTGTAAAGGTTCACAAACTACCCCACCCAACCCACCCAAACTACTTTGTCTGTATATCATGGCTTAGTCTCAAGGCTGTCGTTGACTAAACTTATTCTTTGTTGTCTAAAGTAATTCCCTATGAATTGATAGGCGACCACACCTTTCACATGTGAAAAGGCCAGAATAAACTCCCAATTTACTCCCAAATCGTTATAATCCCAGTAAAATAAGGTTGACTAAGACGCCATCGACAACCGAATCGACAAAATGGCCAAACGCTTACAGTTCTAATGATTAGGGTTGTGAAATACACACAAATACCCAAATACTAAAACTAATATTGAAGTATCGATACTGAATCACATCAAAACCACGTAAATAGAACCAATTGTAGTGAAATGTAGTGTAACAAAGATGATACAATATCAATGGAGAAGAAACCTGAGCTTGAAACGAGAGGTGGACAATAAGATCAAAAGTGAATATCGCCATTTTGTAACCTTAGTATCTTTATTTGGCCTTTTGCTTTATGGGTGAAAAAGTGGTGAGAGCAGGGATGACATTCAGCATATTGTCAGAGCTGGGGATCAATCTCACAACGCTGAGGCTGGCATATGTGCTGCTGCTTAGCCCAATCGACACCCGGGCAGAACTACATCTTTGTAATGCCTGTTGACGGTAAAGATATCAGCTTCTTCTGAAAGTTCATGCGTCACCGTGATTGGTTAAAGTCACCTGTCACTCACTCAGAGACGGACCAATGAGAGGATGGGAAAGTAAGTGTCTGTGAGAATTAGTGCTTTATGCGACGATTTCACCCAGTTATCAGTATTACTAGCGTAGTTTTCTGGCTGCAGCAGTCATAGATCTGTCTGTCGTCTCTCAGGATGGACCATAATAAGCAGGACTTTTCATAGCAACAGGCCGAGGGAGTGGGTTGGTATGTGGGCTACCTGCGCTTTACAAGTATTGATAAGCTGTTTGTGAGCCAACGCTTACACTTTTCATGTTACTCTGCAGAGCTAAAATTAGAGCACAAAGTCACGTGCTAATGGGGAAGTTCTGGGCAGGCATAATCTAGATGCAAATGTACTTAAATGAGGAGGAGCTATATCTATGCTGAGGGTTTGGAAATGATCCTGGGACAAATGTACAAAAATGAACTGCATACATGATATTGTTAATACGATTTGCCAGAGAAATCATGACTAGTCGACTATTAAAATCATTGTTAATTTTATTTTGATAATCGCAATAGTTTTCTGGTTTATGCAGACTATAAAACACAGAGAAATGACCTATAATGGTGTTATTACATAAAATTATGACAAATTTCAGATTTTCATCAATTGTACACTTTATTCAGGAATATTCTCTTCCCTAAAAGCCTTCAGTCACCATATTTAAACATTGATTCGGTTTGAAATGTATTTATATATTCTCAAGGTACAATAAAAATCATCATTTGACAAATTGACTAATCTAAAACATATTGCTGAAGTTTACCACAAAGATAATGAGTTGCAGCCCTCCAAACACACTGTGATATATTGATCTTTACTGTCTCAAATAAATCTAAATGTATCAATATAAAACCTTTTGAACCAGGAAGTGTCACAACGTATTCGCAAAGAGCAAATAGGAGCCTTTCTACCTGATAAAATGCTGTTTGCCGTGTAAACATCTAAGCCTTTCGGTTTGAGATGAATGGCACATAGAGCACACAGTGAGATCCGCACACACAGACCTGTTTGCATCACACGGCGTTCTAATGAGTGAACGTGAATTACACAACCCAAACATGAGCGTTGATACAGAAAAGAATGATTTTAGTTTGTTTATTTGACAAATTAACTGTGTTTTTCTACCTTGAAATAAGACAATTATACATTGATTGCAAACTACTCAAAATCAAATAACTATGACGTATAATTTAGCTTGAAAGAAGAAAATTGACATTGAAAACTGTTAGAAATCCTCTGAAAATAGCTAAATATGTTTAAACTAGGCAAAACTACAAGTAAATACGTTATTTTTATACAGAATTTAGACTTTCTTTCTACAAAAAACACAACGTTTTTGTTATCCTAATAGACATCCATGACCTTTATATGTGTGTGCACAAAACAGAGCTTAATACGAGGCAGATGTCAGACTGAAGTGAAAAGGATTGTGGGAGAAGGAATGATGCTCCTGGATTTGATAATTGGACGTGTGCACAGATGGTATTCTTGTTTAGGTTGTTAGTCATGTAGTATTTGTAACACATTAAATAAAGACAACACTATGTTGTTGTGGTTTTTTTCTATTTCTTAGTATGTAGTATCAAAATATAAGATACAAAGATCATGATTTTAGATGTTGTTTATTGTAAATTGCAATATTGATATAAAACAGCTTGATAATAGACATGGGACCATTCACTTCCTGTTCCAAGTGCAGAGAATTAGGCGGATATAGGGGGTAGGTGAAAACTGAAATTTCGTAAGCAATCAAACCTCGAATGCACGACAACAGGATCGAAATACAACTTTGAGTACGTTAATTATGGAGGAACGCTTCAATATTGCTCTGTTTATTTAGCATAATATACAAAATGACTGAATGTTGAAAACCACTGTAAAAATAAAAAGTATACAGTCATGACTCAAGAATTACAACAAGTTGAACATTAATTTGAAGGTTTATGGTTCAATTCCAGCTTCCTCAGTGCATGTTATGATGTGCCCTTTAGCAAAGCATTTCACACAATAGTGCAGTGTCCTGTTGTGCAGTTTGTCCTGTATTTGATTATTGCCGATTTATTTTTTGTTGTACATGTTTTTGGAATATATGAGGAAACCAGAAAAGCATTAGTATTTATTCTTTTTAGAACATGAAGGATCCAAACACTTGTACTTGAGGGAGTGTTGTGTGTCACTTTTGAGTCAGCAGCAACAGCTATAGTGTGTTAAGAATTAAAAAACTGAATATGTTTTGCAGACAATTTGTTTTTCAGTTCGACTTGTAAACAGGCGACAAAACACATGATTATCAGACCATCAATCTGTCGATTCTAATCACATCCAAAGGCGCTTATATTGTTGTTTTTAGGTTTTAAAAGCTTGTCTGATGTGGATTCCTGATGCAACGTTATGTTGTTTATTTGAATAAAACCAATTCATTCTTTCACTAAAGCCTCGGCCCGATCTAACGCTGATCTGGACCCACACATGAGCGGGTGGCTAAAGAAATATTCCACATTTACTATTTTTAAAGTTATTTATGAGACTTTTTATGGATATTTTGTAATTGCAGTGTTAGGGAGTTATTAAATACATTTATTTTGAATATATATTCCATTATGTTTTTTACACTATAATATAATGCAACTCAATGTGAACATAGTATTCAGGCTCTGATTGGATTTTAATGCTGCTTTTGAGTTTTCTGCTCAACTTCATAGCCGACATTTTCAAAGTATTCTTCCCAACACTTTAGTATTAGTAACTGCATTGATAATTAACAAAAGCCATGTGTTTTGTTGATATATTCACAGATCCATGACACTGTGGTCTGAACCCTTAGATACGAAGAGGTTGCTAAGAAACACAAATCACTCTTTTATGTTTATATATTATTTTAATTTATTCATTCACAGAAATAGATGAAAGACCGATCTAATGGTGTTGTATGAACCTTTAGTAGTTGCTAAGGAACATACATGTACATCACCCTTATTACATGTCATACATAATAATTTAACCTTATTTAAAGATATTTTTTGCTTGTCAAACAGTAGGTAGTGATTACACGATTCATTAATTCATTCACAAAAATGTGTTTTGTTGCCCATTGACCGATCTAATGCTGTGGCCTGGACCTTTAGGTATGAAGGGGGTTGCTAAGGAACATAATTCACACTTTACTGTTTGGCTCTCCAGCAGCTGCGCCTCTTCAGAGCAAAGCTAATGCATTCAGCTCAATCTGCCCCGGACCATTCAAAGCGGCGCTCTCCTGTGGCTCTCGCTCCAAAACAAAAGACTACAGCAGCACTGCTCTTAGGCCGGAGCCAGAGTCTTCAGCGCACACACACTCTCCCAGGCTGGAAAAACGGGAAGCCCCATTTAAATAAACAAGAACACAATATACCCAGCAAGGACACAAAGCACTTCTACGGCTGTGCGCTCTTATCTGGGCTGCACGAGACACCTGCTGCTCGCCCTGTTAGCTTACGGCTGAGCACAATGAGCTCATCTGTCAAAATTACAATCACCATTAAGTCATAAAGTCAACCAAAGCAAAGGCGTGTATATTGGGTTATTTTCTAAAATTGCAGCTGTGAAGTGGAAGTGGACTCATTTATCCCTTGAGTAAAACACATCATCAATACGTAGGTTCCACTGGTGAGGATTTGCAAAAACAGATTTACGACAGGGCACGGTTTTGGTTCGGATTAGAGATTTTCAAAGCTATCAAAAACAAGATTGGTTCCATAGAATAGCATGCTCTGTTTTTCCCTTGAGCAAAAATAATCTGTTAATAAGTCACCCCAAAGGGTACAAAGTCATTACAGTGGTCATAAATCTTGACTAATATTGTTGAGTGGTGCTTTATTGACAACATTTAATGCCATTTTAATCATGGTGGTGAGACAGAATTACCATTTTTATTGGCTAATTTCAAAGCGTGATTGAAGAAGCACTTCATTTTGTTAATTATTTCGAGGATAAACAACCGAGGAGGGAACCACCTCATGTCAACATTAATGCAGACCTTTCGCACGCAACTTAAACCCTTAATGACAGTTCAAACAATCATTTAACAAAATAAACATGTTTGTCATGTGTAATTTGTCTGTCAAAGCATAACTATTGTATAGTTTAAATGGATTTTGGCCCTTGTTTACAATCTGGTTGCTAAGTAAAGACGTGTGGAATTACCTGAACCTATGTCATATTTGATGCCCATGTCAAACCAGGAAGTGACATTATAAAAGTCACCAAAATTGCCAAATTGGACAAAAATCTTAAACATAATCATATAATCTTTGGATTTTTTTTCTCGAAAAGTGTAGTCTAATGTGGACTTTAAGTAAAAATATCCCTTTAAAGTAAAATAATATATTTCAAAATATGATCAAAGTGTTAAATGCATCTTGATACAGAATTGCACTCTTCTCAACAGAAGCAACTGAAATGATTAAATTGTCTTTTTTTGCTTGCTCAATGCCAGAACTTCAGCAGGTCTGAAACTATATGAAAAAACATAATCATAATAAAATACTTTTCAGTCTAGTAAAACATTTTGTAAGTATAGAAACACAGATATACCGCTCTCAGAATACAGTGAAATAAAATAAAAGGCATTTACTGTAAAATAATAATGTAATGATTTTTGACTTAAGTTGAGTGCTTTTGTACAGTTTTAGCAGAGAACAGAGAACTCACTCGCTCATTCTCATCCCAACCATCCCAACATGTTTAGCATTCTGGGAGAGACAAATAGTTTTATAACAGGACTCTGCCGTGTCGACTGGGTGTTAAAACTGCGCCTCTGGAAATGGTTGTGAATCAACGATCTATTGGAAGCTGAAAGCCCCATCACGCCTCTTCATCTGAATACGGATTTGTTCGTTTCAGTCTGGCAGTTCAGTCTCTCGGCGGGACGTCTGTGAAAATGTTTGGGTTCATGTTGTTTAGTTGCTCAAGTGCCACTCTGAGGCAGAAGCAGTTTAAACGCATTCACTGAAATCAAGTCTTCTGTGAGGCTTCGCGCAGCCTCGGCTCGCTTACGCTGAGAAAGATGAATATTTAGTCAGTTGAAATCACTTACTTGTAGTATATGTGTCTTATTCAACTATAGATATGTTAAAGTCTAGAATTGTGACTTTCAAGCAAACTGATGCAAAACGTATAGGAACTTATTACAAATTGCAAAAAAAGTAGTACAAAATTAACAGTAAGTAAATTAACCAAAGAAAATGTTATATTATTATTACCTTTATTTTTTACAGGGAGGGCCTTTACAAGAGCTTCCTATTCATGAAGTGACACAATTACAAATTAAACAAACACATACATTATACACAGATAAAATGCCAATAAAACATTCAATATAATAATCCATAAAATATATACATTTTAGAAATATAGAATATGGAATCAAAGCATTTAAAACAAAAGCACTGGCTCTGAGGATGCTTTGAATTCATTAAAAGACATAAAATCACTAAACTAAAAAGGTTATATTCCATAGTTCAGGAGCAAAGTTCCTGAAAGGGTTTTCCCTGAGGTCCACATTGATTCAAGTCAAGCTGGTTTACACTGATAACTAGATATTCCTTTAGTTTACATGGGAATGGATTGGCATAAGGGCAGGTGTATTCTAGGACATGGATAAACAAATATAAAAAGGCCTAAGTCACAGTCGTGCGTTGGACACAAAGTTCATGCAAATTTTCCTGGCAGGTTTTCAAATCAACTGGCAGACGTTGAGATTGTATTGAATCCTTGTGTCTGTCTTGCTCTCTCTTTTACTCACTAATTGGACATACTTTTTTATCATGAAAAGAATGTATCTATCACCAACTTCTCCTGCAAATGCAATGTCACAAAAACACATATTTCACAAATTATCACTTTTTAAAGCGACATACCATTTAAAATAACTGACTTTAACCATGTTGTAACAGTGTTCCTTTATCATTTGGATCCACTCAGAGTTGTATTTGTACTGAGTAATGCAACTTTGAGTAATCCTGTATTGTCCTGAATTTGAGGCTTTAGTGCCCGCCCACATCTGTGTATGTCTGTGATCATTAAAACAGTTCAGATCGTGCGCGTAGCACTCATTTTACATCCATAAATATAAGAATCTGCTGCTTGCTATTGTCAAATGTCACTATATGAAGACAGTTCTGCAGTTTTTTTAATGGACCAGGAACTCAATGGACCTGTTTCTATTTCTAAGGCGTTTTAGATCAATGCAGTGTTTGCAATGGACAAATTGTATAATAAAGATCTCTGTATGTTATAAATGAATACCTCCAAAAAGCAAAATATACCTTTGAAATAGTTTTGCTGCTAAGAATGTAGTATTTTACAGATTATCTTACAGCTTTTTCTGTTCTGATTGTCTGATTTATAAAGTGAACGTTTGGTGAGCAGAGATCTCAGTGTCAGGTCATGTGACTGCTGGGATCAAGAACATACACATGGGATTTCACGCTGAATCAGGCAGAAGTGTTGTTCAGGCTTTTTGATGCTTTGTGCTGACTCTTTCCTTTGGCTTCTCTTTGTTTTGAGACTGTCAAAATGCCTTGTTTCAGCAAATTTGCGGCCAAATCACAAATGGTTGGGATGAACATCAGATCTAAACTGAGATCAGACAGGAACAAACTAAAAATGAATGTTGTTTACACTATTGCTTTGTGTTAAAAGAGTTTTCAATTAATCAAAATAGTTTTAGTTTGTCCATGGGTTTCAGAGTGATAGAAAACGACATATAAAACATATAAAACGAATGATTCAATATTATAATTGGGCTAAAGTCCTCAAAATATCACATATTTGTTTTACGCAGCACCACGCAAGTGCAAATATGTGCAAATAACAATTGTTTGGAGAGAACAGAGTCAAGCGGTTAGGCTGGTATAAGAAGGCTTCTGGGTAAGAGGTGTGGCCCGAAGCCCGAGGTGAAGGCGTGGTCCTACGCACAAACCTCAGTTTACATACTGTATTATCATTTGTTTTACTTTTCTAAACGCTTTCATCGTTCTAAAACCCATGGATAAACTGGAAGCTAAAACCCTAGAATTGACTGATGAGTTAAAGTCAGATGCTTGCAGCTTATGCCTCTTGACTTCACAGAATATTAAACTGCATTTTGACTGATCACTATCAAAATAAATCAATTAGCTTGCCAAGAAACATATAAATTCAGACTGCAGAACAATGTGGAAGTGATATTTACCTTTAGCGGCAAAACAGCATCCTGATTAAATACTAATACAAGTAAAATAAAGAAAAGGATCTTTCTAACACAGAGAAAGAAGTCATAAAGTGTAGAAGACATTCAGTGTTTGGAATCGGCCCCTGATTAGCCTTTTGGAGCATCAGCACTTTCACAAACACATGCAAATTGTGACTAAACAAGGACCTAAACAGTTTAAACAGTAAGTGTGAATGTAGCTTTTGTGTTTTTCTCTCAAACACTCGCTAATGACTCGCTAAACGTTTGGGATTTTCACTTTCACGATGACGTTTCTCCTATGACGACCTGATTATCTAAACCTGGTCTTCGCTTTGCGTTTCGTTCCAGATTCCTTGGGCGGCCCGTTCCCCTCCACGTCTCACCGATGTCACCACAAGCCCAAGCGCTGCCTGCCCATGCACTGCGGCGGCATGGGGGGGCCCTTTCCCATCAGCCCCCTGCTCTTCCACCCCAGCGCCAAGGGGTCCCAGATCGTCATGGACCTGTCCCAGAAGACGGCGAAGAGGCAGGCCAGCTTCTGCAACGCCATCACGTTCACCAACAGGCCCGTGGCACTTTACGAGCAAGTGCGACTGAAGGTAAATCCCTGTTCCTGGCACCGCCGCCTGCTCGAGGGTCTGGGAGCTTTTAATGTGTCAAAACAATCGCAGTCGGCCATCATGCAGCGAGACTGTGGTCAAAGATGTAACGAGACTAATACCAGACGAGTGGAATGGAAAGCAGGCGGGGATTTGAGGATGATTTATGGTCGTGTCTGATTTATAACAATTTTAACACATCTGCACTTTATTTTACACAAGTGATAAGTAATGCACTGTGTAACCACTAGTAGTAACAGACATGTTATTACGTGTTGTCACCAGGGATGTCACAATATCGAAGGTTAGTGTTATGATTATTGTGAGGAAAACATCAAAATGTAATGATTATTCAGGATTATTGTGACCAAAAATCTTAAATTTTCTTTCGTTCCAGTGGTCGAATATGTTACTATTCCTCAAGTTTGTAACTATCTTTATGGAATGTCTGAAACTGTCTGAAAGTTAAAATAAAGTAAATTTTGATTTAAAAAAAATTGACACTTTGGATTACAGATTTAACTAAAAAATACTTGCTAAAACTGTCACAATCATAATTTTTTGGTTCTTACAATTATATTGTGACCAAATAATCACAATTATCCATTAACCTAATAATCTTGACATCCTTAGTTGTCACACAGTTCGGTCTTTTTGTTCTTGTAGAGTTTGTAAACCTTATTTTCCGGAATAAAAGTCGCACCTTTTTTCACAGTTTTGGCCGGGGTGCGACTTATGCTTATATTTATACTTATATACTTATATGCATACTCCGGTGCGACTTATATGTGATATTATTTGTTATTTTCACTCTTGCAAACGCATTTCATACTCTATTATGTCTCTATTATGCATTTTTTTATACTCTGGTGCAGCTTATTGTCTGGAAAATACGGTAGTTAAAATATATGTATAGATCAAATTATTGATGCTGTGTTTTTGATGTGTTTTTATGCTGCAAACGGCAAATAAACTGAACCAAACTGAACTGAGCTCACGTACTTTAGCCATTTTGCACTGCCTCAATTGACCTCTATTGTTATTTTCCATTCTATTCTATTGTTCTTCTCCTCTGTTGTTCATTTATGAGCATATATTATCCATATGCTAACCAAATCTTCTACTCCAATTCCACTACTCAGGCCTGCTAAATGTATAACTCCAAACCCTTGTATTTGTTTGTGATCCACCTCTTTGTGTGTCTTATCTGCAGATCACTAAGAAGCAGTGCTGCTGGAGCGGTGCTCTGCGTCTGGGCTTCACCTCCAAAGACCCGTCCAGGATAAACCCGGAAAACCTGCCCAAATACGCCTGCCCCGACCTCGTGTCCCAGAGCGGCTTCTGGGCCAAGGCGCTGCCCGAGGAGTTCGCCAACGAGAGCAACGTCATCGCCTTTTGGGTCGACAAGAAGGGCCGCATTTTCTACCGGATCAACGAGTCCAGCCCCATGTTGTTCTTCAGCGGCGTGAGGACGTCCGAGTCTCTGTGGGCGCTCATCGATGTGTACGGGCTGACGCGAGGGGTGCAGCTGCTGGGTAAGGGACCGAGATTTAGGAAATATGACCACAACTCGTGCAAATGCATGATATAGCTATGTTTACACGCAAAACTATGATCATTATCTGGTTTCTGGAGTTATTAGATTCTAGAAGTTATGTAAAAGGTTTGATGTGAGTTCGTTCTGATTGTTCACGCCTGTCCAAGGGAAATTGTACAAAATCGACAAACTCAAAACGAAAATGAAAGAGAAGATGTTAAAGATATTGAGTTTCATTTTAAAAGTTATTGTACTTTTTGTTTGAAAGACAAAGGTCACTCTAAAAAATCCTGCAATGACATGTAAATACACCATAAATCAAATCTAATTATTGTGTTATGATGAGTCCATTTATCAGATTTTGACCCAGTGATTGAGGTGTGAACACATTATTGAATTCAAAAACACTGATGAACGACATATGATGAAAGAGAATGGAAAACGCTTTCAAGGTGTAAAATAATGTCTGCACTTTGGAAATGAAATTACCAAATCAATATTGTAAAGCATTCATTTGTGATGAACCCATACGTTTGATAATAGTTACAAAGCCGTGGAGGTAATGTACATATTTTGACTTTAGAAATCAATATTAACATTGCTTTCTGGCTTGAAATTGCTTTATTTTCTTATATTTACAGTGTGTGTAGTTACAACTAGGAGTGAGCTTTGGAAAGCACCTTATCAGGGCCAGATAAACACCGCCCTTCTCCGCGAGCAATTCTGAGAATAACATTTACATTTCACCAAGTGCCAATTTACATTCACAATCCTCTTACAAGAATTGTTTTTACTTCTATTCTAAACTGGATCAGCAAGCCAAACCCAAGCTGTTACTTTCAATAGTATGTATAAGGTCCATTACATTTTCTATTTCACTTTCGGAATGACAAAGCAGATGTATTTACTGTAAACGAACCTCTCGTGCACTAATACCTTCCACACACCCATAGATCAACATCGAGACCAGTTTCAGAGATGTCACAATCTAAGACTTTGGTATTTATTTGGACGATTATTATGAGAAGTATCTTGACAATTTTATGACTGTTCACATTATCTAATTTTTGTGTTAAGGTTATTGTTTAAGAAATACCTCCTCCTCCCACCCCCTCGCCCGCTCCCCTCTTTAACAGAAAAAATAAGCAGCTTTTATGTTTATTCACATCATTCAACAACGTAATTCACTTTAATTCACAGCGTCCAGTAGCTCAGCATTCATCTAGTTTGTGATTCATGAAATCAAACTTTTTTACAAACAAAGTTAAAAAAACCAGATACTTTACATGCACTTTACATGTAGGATTACTTTTTGGGGGCGATTAGATTGAAATGAAAATACTTACTTTTCCCTTCTAACATTGTCACGATTAATATAGTTTAATTCGGGCGATCAGGCATGGGACGTCCCCTGAAGTGAAGGATCATTGCTCTGCTCGGTAGTTTAGCCCGCATACCAACAAAGGCCTAAGCGCTGGGGCGCATGCTTGAGGCTTTTGATGTGAACAGAATGTATACACATATTTCTTGTCTCCAGAGCTCCGGTGCTGTCATCTCCTCCGCTGCAGTAAAAATAGGCCGGGGTCACATGTTGTGGAGATAGCACATCTGATTGTAGCTGCATGTCGTTGATTGACACCGGTATCTCAGGGCGAGTGTGGGCGGACGTGTAAAAGTCTGTGTCTGTGTGGGTTTGTTTTGGGCTGGGTAAAAAGGACATTTACTAGAATTTAGTTCCTGGTGGATTGGAAATGGTGATGTCTGGTTGATGATGACAAAAGGTCATACTAAGAGGAGTTAACAACTAGGGTTGCAACAATTAATCTAGAGGCCTCTGTATTTCAACCTGTATTTGTATTATATATAGTTATAATATAGTTAACAGATCTCACAGCAAAATGGGAATAATCACTTGACTTGTTAACTATCTGAAATACTAATCAGTCAACTACTAAATTCATTGTAGTTGACTTGAACATGACATTTTATCTTTATTCGAGAAGCTTTGACTTATTTTCTACAATAGATTTTTTGTCTTATTATTATGTGTAGTAAGTTGTTTTTCTTATTTTAGGCATTCAAAAAAAAATCTATTTTTTTTTTATGCTAAGTAAAACTTCCTATTCCATTCTCAGATTTGGTCTATTTCCCAAGTCAAAATTACTGAGCTTTAGATCAGATATTGTTCATATTTTAAAGTAATTTCAACATAATTTGAAGGGTAAATGAACACCTACAAACCAGTCATTCTTGTCATTTCACCTCTTCACTGAGGAGACTTATGAGTTTAGAAAGCATCCTATATAAATGGAGACTCAAAAAACAAGTTTGGATGATTTGTTTAGTTGATTTGTTGTTTCTCCTTTCCCTGGATGCCTTTTAGTCTTTACAGACCAGCAGTTATTGAACTGCAATACACGATCCTTATCTTAGAGTAGCAATCACAAATCCAGGGCTCTTCTTACATACATCAGGCAATGCTACAGAATCTCCAAACCAGACTCTGTTGCACAACTATGTGGGGGTCTTAGTGTGGGGTCTATGGGCCAGACTCACTTTAGTATTGCCTCTTTATATCAAGTAAAGGGGAATTCTCAGTCAAAACCCTGATATCCAGTAGCGTCGGCCTATAGCTGAACTCACTACCTCCTGGTTTTCCCTTATATAATATCTTTGACCTCGCGGCTCTGTTCCAGTCAAACCGGGCTTCCCCTCACGGAGCCCGACTTCACTCACCTGTGCTGTGTGGTACTGGGGGGGCTCCTGTTGCCCTGCTGGACGAGTGGCCCCACACGCAGAGACCTGTGCAGAGGGGCAGAACCACGGCCACATAGACACATAAACGTTCATCATGGAGACCAGACACGGGCCTTTGTGACGCTCAATGGTCAATTGTGTCAGCGCGGTGCATCACGTTTCTGTGTGCACCGCGCCATGAAGCTTCCCCCGTCCTGCAAGAAGCCCCCGGGGTCTGTGCAGCTGAGTTCAACCTCTATTATAATGGTATTGGGTTTGTATTCTCAGTGTGTTTGGTATTTTGATGCTGTTCTTTGCTTTTCCTAATCACTTTACGATTGCATTTGACATTAACTTTCTTAGTGGTAAGCTACTATTGTTCTGGGGCAAGGAAGCGTCGTCTATTCTGCGTGAGCAAGGGTGTGCAAGAGGTTCCCAAGATGCAAGATGTTGGGTTATGTTCTAGTACTAGTTTTAAGATAAGATATTCCTTTATTGTCCCACATGGGGCAATAAGAGCTGGGGCATTAAGAGCTTTGCCAGTGCCACGCCTCGCGCTCTTAGTCGACCAGAGTTTCTTTAGCCGACTACAACCCTAAACTATACCTATTATATCTATATGCTTTTCTAAATGCTTTTTTTTCCTTGGAATTGACACGTTATTGGTTAAATCTAATTCACAGATCTCGATGGATCAGTTTAAGTCTCGGTTTCTATCGTCGAATCGCAGCCAGAGCACCAACTATCTCTCGTTCCACCAAACACTCAACATGTTTGGGTTTTTTAGGACATTGCCTGACGTTCATTTCCTGGAGGACAATTCTAACCGCTACCATAGTAACCCTAACCTTGACCTAAACCAGATGTGTCCAAACTATGGCCCGGGGCTCAAATTTGAGGGCTCAAACGCTGGTCCATTTCTGTTGGTCTTTATGCTGAACTGGCCCAAAATGATTAAGAACAGTATTTTTCACCCCCAATTAAAAAAAAAAAAAACACTAAAACCTCAACAACAAACAACTAATCAAACATACATGTTGAAATCCTTACAAAAGCTGTGGTGGCTTTGACAAACTCTTTGAATAGTGTGGCCCTTCTCTTTCCCTCAGTGATAACAGTTTGGTCTGACCTAAACCCTAACCATAATATACCATATTTTAACTTTAAGCCATGTTGTTTAGCTCATAATAAAGGATTTGTTTTTGTCCCCTTAAAGAATGTAGGGCTCCATGAATTGAGTTAACAGATTTTAGTCCCCACAATGGGATAAAAACCTGCCCACAATATAGGCATCGCTCATGGACACAACAAGGAGACTAGTTTAAAGACTTAGTTTAGGCCCTTCATAAATCCACTATTGACTTAGTTGTAAGTTAACCCAGTTGTTTAGATTAGATTAGTCATTTAAAACCAATGGCAACAAGCGATTTGCTTAGGCAGCTAATCAGAAAAACTGTGAAATTAGCCGTGAAATGTCTAGCGAAATATAAAGATACTCAATGTTCTTTTCTTACATTAGAATGATATCACATTTACATTGTCAGTGATGTCTCCCATATGTCTTGGAGCCATTACTGGCGTGGGCTTTGGAGGCAGCTCTGAGGTCAGTGCAGACGTACATGACGCTGGATGCCCAGAGGTGACATTTCCAGTGTCTTTGATGAAGGATGAAGTCTGAAGCTCGAGAAGTATCATGTGATGAAGGCCCCTGAAGGAAAAACATGGGGATGCATCATGTGGGACAAGATCATAAGGGATGTTGGTGTTGTTTTTAACACCTCAGAGTGATTCAAGCGTCCCACATATAGATTAGTTTGACTGTATGTTATTGGATACATCTGTTGAATTACTTTAGTCCCAGACATCCACAACAACTGCAAATAATGCATGATGTAAATATGACGGAAACAAAATTGCAACATATTGTGGCTTTTTGATAAAGTAGCATGTCAGAATTAAATCTGACTTGTTTATTTTATTAAGTTGGTTTAGATCAATATTGCAATGTCCAAAATTTGTGTCATAGATATTAACTCTATACCAAACAAAAGCTCAATGTCTTATTTAATTATTTTTTGTGTATTATTAAAATGTGTTGAGTAAGTAACTGCGCACCAATGACTACAACTAATACTTCCTTCTCACAAATGCTACAGCAACAACTGCTACAACAGTAAAGCTTAATTGTCTTCAAAAGGCTACAATGGTGGCATTTAATTATTGAGCAAAATTATCAGATTTTTTTTCTGTTCAATCTATATGCTTTTCATCTGCTTATTTTTCATTTTTTGTCTTAATTTCAACATGTTTAAGTTAACTATAAGATAAAATAGAAAATAAAAACAGCTTGACTTGGACTCGGTCTGGAAGACTTCGGTCCTTGACTTGGATTTGAACTCTGACCTTATAATGACTCAGACAACGAGCATGACCCGGACTCAAACTAGTCACCTATACCAGGTTGCAATCTCAACATTTTTGCACAACCTGATCCCCGCTTCTAAAACTATCACTTACATTCGCACCCATGCATTCTATCTCAATTATACTAGTTGTTTTCATCCATCGATTTCTAACTTCTGTGCTCAAAAGTTCCTCGTGCGATACTGACCTTGTAAGTTTGTCTTGCTGGCGGCTAATGGCTGGAGAAATAGTGCGGTGCCGATATGTGTCTGTGGCCCCAGAGGCAGCAGGTGATTGACGACACCCAGGTCACACATGGACTGGTCGAGCTGCTGCAGGGGAAACCGCCGGAGAATCCCCCAAAGACCACCAACAAGACACAAGGTTGTTTAATCCAGAACCCAATCCCAATGGTCCTGAGGTGCACTGCCAGTCTAACCATGTCGCTGGTCTAGGCACTCTGGGGTGAAATGGATGTGTTGGGGGGGAAGAGTTTGTAATATATAACATAAAATCCTATAAGTGAGCCAGATTCATGATTTAGAAATGTCCTATTAGAGGAATGGCTAGCAAAGGATTTTTGGAACTCTATTTGTAGCAGTGGTGGAAAGAGTACTGCAAATATATATACTCAAGTAAAAGTAAAGATACATGGATAAAGATGGACTCAATTACAGTTACAAGTTCTACTGCCAAATGTGTACTCAAGTAAAAGTAAAGATACATGGATAAAGATGGACTCAATTACAGTTACAAGTTCTACTGCCAAATGTGTACTCAAGTAAAAGTAAAGATACATGGATAAAGATGGACTCAATTACAGTTACAAGTTCTACTGCCAAATGTGTACTCAAGTAAAAGTAAAGAGAACTTGTGAAAAATGTAGTTGCTAGTTACTTTTTAATCCAATATACTTTATTTCTATAACACATTTACAAAAATCTGTTTTGCTGCACATAGTGAATCTATATACAACTTAATCTAGTCATTTTAAACTGTGATCCACATATTTCCTGTGCTCTGGCCAGTCAGTGCAGGTAATGCAACGCTGTTATGTTTGTTTGTAGGTCAAATGGACCCGATACAGCCGTGAGACCACCGTCTTTGTAAGCAACTTGTACAGTTGTGACTTCGATATATAAAATGTACTTTGTAAATAAGTACAATTGCAAGGACAACATTTTACTCAAAAAAGTATGATTACCCAAAATATCTACAAAGTTGTGATTGTATTTATAATTAGTTACTTTCCACTCCAGATTTTTATTGTAATTGAGTACAATATAGGGCTCATATAATCTGCAATTCGTACTTACTTTTAAACGTGTTGTCGATATCATACCATGACATTTTTTGCAGTAGTTAATCAGACAATCAGACTCAGTTTTTTAAGTATTTTGAACACAATGTGAGTACTTTTTTGAACAATCTACTTGCGTCCAACTCAGCGGCGTGTAGGACTGACTGAGTATTTCCAGCTGTTGTGAAGCAGCAGATTGTATGAGTCAGGCTAATCAAGTGGGGCCCCCTCAGCGGGACTCAGCAAAGGACAACAGAATAGGGTCTGATTGCAACGCCCGAAGCCTCCTCACACCTCACAAGCTCCGAAGGAATCAAGCTGTCAGCACAAAACACCAACACATTTAATTCCACAACGTTCCAAAACAAAGGCACTGGAATAGAGGCTGCTGTGGACATTTCCCGTCTGTAGTTGTAAAAAAATAGCAGCCAATAGTTTCTGACATCTGCCGTGCGCAGTTTGTCCTCAGGTCATAGATTGAGTTACACAGAAGCTTCACACTGGAAACTGTGGTCCCATGGCCAAGTTAGTTTCTCAATTTACTGTCAGTCTAAGTGATTGACAGCTTCAGGTTGTTTTGGTCAGTTATATCCTTGTGTTATGAAAATATCAGCTTTTTATGTTTTTTAATTTAGTTTGGAAGTCAGTACAACAATTTGTTCTTTTGTGCTTGTATTGTACCAGCACTTTTATACAAATGTTCTGGGCCATGTCAACTTCCTGGAAAGCCTGAGTCAGAAATTTTTAGTTGCACAAAATGAAAAACGATACAAAGACGTAATCGATGGTAGAAGAACTCCAGTCTCATACAATTCCTAATATCCCTAGTGCTGCTAAACCAGCTAGTATTACTGTAGTATTACTGTAGTATTACTGTAGTATTACTGTAGTATTACTATCTCGCCTCACAGCGAGAGGGTTCGAGACTCGAAAAGGGAGTGAGGAGACAAACGCAAAGGAGTGCAGAGGGACAGAGGAGGGACAGAGAAGGGACAGAGGTGTGCAGAGGGACAGAGGAGGGACAGAAGAGGGACAGAGGAGGGACAGAGGTGTGCAGAGGGACAGAGGAGGGACAGAAGAGGGACAGAGGAGGGACAGAGGTGTGCAGAGGGACAGAGGAGGGGCGGAGGTGTGCAGAGGGACAGAGGAGGGGCGGAGGTGTGCAGAGGGACAGAGGAGGGGCAGAGGTGTGCAGAGGGACAGAGGAGGGACAGGTGGGACAGAGGAGGGACAGAGGAGGGACAGAGGTGTGCAGAGGGACAGAGGGGACAGAGGTGTACAGAGGGACAGAGGAGGGACAGAGGTGTGCAGAGGGACAGAGGAGGGGCGGAGGTGTGCAGAGGGACAGAGGAGGGGCAGAGGTGTGCAGAGGGACAGAGGAGGGACAGGTGGGACAGAGGAGGGACAGAGGTGTGCAGAGGGACAGAGGGGACAGAGGTGTACAGAGGGACAGAGGGGACAGAGGTGTACAGAGGGACAGAGGAGGGACAGAGGTGTGCAGAGGGACAGAGGAGGGGCGGAGGTGTGCAGAGGGACAGAGGAGGGGCAGAGGTGTGCAGAGGGACAGAGGAGGGACAGGTGGGACAGAGGAGGGACAGAGGAGGGACAGAGGTGTGCAGAGGGACAGAAGGGACAGAGGTGTACAGAGGGACAGAGGAGGGACAGAGGTATGCAGGGGGACAGAGGAGGGACAGAGGTGTGCAGAGGGACAGAGGAGGGGCAGAGGTGTGCAGAGGGACAGAGGAGGGACAGGTGGGACAGAGGAGGGACAGAGGTGTGCAGAGGGACAGAGGGGACAGAGGTGTACAGAGGGACAGAGGGGACAGAGGTGTACAGAGGGACAGAGGAGGGACAGAGGTGTGCAGAGGGACAGAGGAGGGGCGGAGGTGTGCAGAGGGACAGAGGAGGGGCAGAGGTGTGCAGAGGGACAGAGGAGGGACAGGTGGGACAGAGGAGGGACAGAGGAGGGACAGAGGTGTGCAGAGGGACAGAAGGGACAGAGGTGTACAGAGGGACAGAGGAGGGACAGAGGTATGCAGGGGGACAGAGGAGGGACAGAGGTGTGCAGAGGGACAGAGGAGGGACAGGTGGGACAGAGGAGGGACAGAGGTGTGCAGAGGGACAGAGGAGGGACAGAGGAGGGACAAAGGGACAGAGGAGGGACAAAGGTGTGCAGAGGGACAGAGGAGGGACAGGTGGGACAGAGGAGGGACAGAGGTGTGCAGAGGGACAGAGGAGGGACAGAGGAGGGACAGAGGGACAGAGGAGGGACAGGTGGGACAGAGGAGGGACAGAGGTGTGCAGAGGGACAGAGGAGGGACAGAGGAGGGACAGAGGAGGGACAGAGGGACAGAGGAGGGACAGGTGGGACAGAGGAGGGTCAGGTGGGACAGAGGAGGGATAGAGCGCATATTGCAAATCTAGAAGCCAAAGCCGTGACTCGTTCTAAAGCCCTGACTAGTGTGAGGGGCACAGAGGCAGGCTGACCCACTCCTCCACTGGGCTCTCGTATTTAAGACAATATTAACTCCTTGTTGTCACTGGGCGTTTTTCTGTTGCTCAAAACACGTCTGCCACGCGTAATGTGCGCACATTTCCCCAAACGTCTCACGCCCCCCCTTGGCACGGCTCTGCGCATAAAAATGATGTATTCACAAAAAATAAGAAACCTAATGATTCTCCAAATGATGCCCTTGAACTCTCAATATCACTGGTTCTACTGCCAAAGCTTTGTCCAAAAGTAGGATATTGAAACTGAACAATTGATGATTCAAAGACACATTTTCCCCAGGCTTATTGATGTTGTTAATCCACATAAGGGACCATTAGCCAATTTTTATCTAGACAATACTCATCAATCACATTTACATACACAGAATTTCGCTCTGATTTCACAGACTTTGCGACAACAGACACTTTGTTGGAAAGTTAACTCCGTAATGGCCGATATGTTCTGCTTTGATGGATTGCACGGCTTTGTTTGTCGTGTCACATCTTATCAGTGACAACCTGCAGACAGGGTTGTCTCAAGGCAAACAGAGGAGGCCATTTTGGAGACATTCCTATGGGCCCCGCCTTTTACCACATGGTTTACACAGTATGCATGGTTGGCTATGGCAAATGGCGATCAAACACATTTTGTCAAGCCGTCAAACTCTTGTGCGTGTGTGACAACATTTAAGAAACTATTTGAGTTAAAAACTAGTCTGTAGATTCTGTAATATTGCAAAATTTGGCCTTCTAATCATAATTATCAAAAAGGAATTATAGTATTAATGTATTTATGAGAAATTACACTTGAAATAAACCCGAGTTTGGTGTCACATAAGAATGGCATTTTGGAGTTCAATCCAACTGTCGCACTTTACTGAACTTTAGAACATGTACATGGAGAAAACTAATGACAGCAGATGAAATATTTCTGATCTCTGAATTGTTTGCCTTGGCAGGACAAAGATTTCTTTTTAATAGCGACACTTAGCAGTTCCAGACAAATAAGCCAACAAAAGCACATGATTGAAGAAAAAAATGGGACAAATCTGTTTTATATGTTCTCGTTCAGGAAGTGCAGAGTTGTTAAGTTGTTGAAATGTCATGCAAATGCAGAAATGTGATTCTTGGCTTGAATTTGCAACATATAATTTCAGTGAATGATTAGCCACAGAACTAAAAAAAAGACAAAAAAAGGAATTAAACCTGAGTTGTTAGCTTCAATTGTTAATTTCCATGTCTGCATACAGGCATTTCCACTGATTAAAACTAAGGGGAAACTGTCATAAAACAGACATTTTAAGGATAAGTTTGACATTTGGCCTAATCCGTGAGTTTATGTCCGGTTAATCCAAAACTGTCGATGTTTGCTGGGAAGCCAGAGGGGAAACAGACTTTATAGTTTACTGATAGCGATAAAATGACAACATGTTTATGAAGGCGAGGTTTACCAGCAGCATGTCTGATTAAAGTCATGTGCAAGTTTAACGATTGAATCATAGTTTGTGTAATGTCTCCTCTATCGGCTTAGCTCGTCTGGAAATGGGTAAAATTCTGACTTTTGTCCTCTGTGCATCTTGTCCAAGGCTCAAAGTCGCTGGTGTAGGCTTCAGAGTTGTCAAAAGTATCAAAAATCTAACACCAATTGACACTAAAACTAATATCGAAACTAGATACTCAGTTGAGCAAGAATTAATGTTAGAAAAATCGCATGAACAGGGAAAAATGTAACCTTTCTTGAACACTTAAAATGATCTTCATTAGAACACAGAGTAGTATTACGGTAACATAACGTACTATTATTTTAGGTTGAAAATGAGAATCTTTATTAGCATTGTGGTATCAAAATCAGGATAAAGCTTTGGAGTCAAATCGTCCTTCAAATCATTGCATTCATAACATTTATATCATATGAAAAGTCTATTCACCCATGTTTGAAATAACTTTGACCCCTGAATGAGTGGATTTTTGCCTGTGGCCATAGCGGGAGATGTGTTGAGGGATGATAAGGCCTTCGTGACTTAGTGGTGTTTTCGTTGTTCTGTCCGTGTCGCACGCACAGTCAGCCGCTGCTCTCTTAGCCCTGGGTTCAAAGCAGCTTGGCACCAATGAGGACAGGCTTGTCTTGTTAAGTCTTGTTTTGTTTGGGTTTCTTTCTATTGCTGGTCCTGGTATTTACCTACATAAGATCAGATTTATTTCTTGTTTAGTTGTGGATTAGATCACGTACAGCCCCTGTTAAGCTTCTTCAGTTCATTGCGGATTTGTATTTGTTTAGTAAAGATCGACAGATGTGAGTTTTTCATGGTTGATGCCGATATTTTTTAGAATGCAGGGAAACCGATGACCGATAAGCTTTGCCAATGTATTTGTGACAATATATAGGGCTGAGTTTGATCATTTTTACCGAAAAAGTGTGCTGTATGTGCAATCTTTAGGCAGATGGTCGGCAAAACAAAACATCAGCATGTGTAAATACCATAATAATGTAACGGAGCGATCGGGTGAGTTGAACAGACATGGCAAATAGTCTTTTAATGGATGGGTCAGCTCCCTGCCACAGCTTATTTAAAGTCGAACAGAGGGAGCAGAGCACAAGCAAGCGGGAACCACACTTTATATAGAGTACAGAAGTTCAGGGGGCACCAGTTTTATCTGTTACAGTCGTCCCCCCCTCACTTGAAATGAAACACAGCATACCGCGCTACAAAATACACAAGGTAAGTGTGTGACCCAGACAGTCCATGATCGTACAGTACACAGCCCGCAGGACATCCCGGTCACAGCGAGACTCAGGGTGGCGGACACCGGGGACAGTGGAGGACGGACAGAGCACAGGAGCATTGGAAATCAACAGGGCCACCACCAGGAACTTGTGGACTGGGACACACAAGAACAAAGGGCCTCCAGGGACTCACGGCTGCAGGACACCCCATAAGGCGCAGCCAACCAACACACACACCGGCAAACTTGGGCACCCATGCAGCACTAACTGGTCCCCGTCAGGCAGCGGACATCGGGAGAGCAGCACTGGACTGGAACATCAGACAAGTCGCCCCAAAAAGTAAAAGCAGCAACAAAGGCATCCAGTAATATAAATATACCGTATTTTCTGGATTATAAGTCGCCCCGGAGTATAAGTCGCACCAGCCAAAAAATGCACAGTAAAGAAGACAAAAACAAATATAAGTCGCACTGGAGTATAAGTCGCACCCTAACCCTAACCCAAAGAACAAGCTAACAAATTTACCAAAGCATCAGTATTACCCCCAAATCACTAAATGCATTGAATTCTTCTTCCTCTCTGTCACTTCTAACCAACTCCGCAAACTCCGGGGGTAGAGGAAGCGCCGATTCTTCTTCTGCGTCGCTTAGAGCTCCTTCT
Source organism: Eucyclogobius newberryi (assembly GCF_026437365.1). Lineage (NCBI taxonomy): Eukaryota > Metazoa > Chordata > Actinopteri > Gobiiformes > Gobiidae > Eucyclogobius > Eucyclogobius newberryi. Next base: position 12,213,131 of record NW_027316056.1, read on the forward strand.
CGCTTTGGAGTACAAGTCGCACCCCGGCCAAAACTCTGAAAACGGTGTACAAATGGTCACATTGGGTCACATAGTGCTTTTCTACCCATTCACACAGACACTGGGGGCGAAGCGGGTTAAGTGTCTTGCCCAAGGGTACCACGGCAGTATTCACCAGAGGCAGCTGCGATCGCTAACTCATGGGTCAATGGATCTGACCACTCTGCCAAAGATGTTTATGTGGAGAGTGGACTTGGAAGATGAGCACTCTGCAGCTGAGCTAGTAACGCCCCTCCTCTCTGTTTCTATTATCTCTCCACAGCTCCGCTCCCTGGATATCCATCTTCTAACCTATTCCCACTTAGCCTGTCCCCGCTGATCTACTCACAGACTCATATTCTGCCCTTAACACGTCACCTCATTTTATTCCCCCACTGGTCCTACTTTCCTCTCCACCTTCTGAGACCATCTAGGGAGCAGGGATCAAGATAAGCCCAAAGCAATGGGTCTGGTGCGTGATGGGAGTGCCAGTAAATCCACCCAGGGCCCGTGCTGGCTCTTACCCCTGGAACGCTCAGTCTGCTCAGGCTGGAAAAGCCACTAAAGCCAGGCCCTGCAGACTCTAGCTAACCTGATTTATGGCGATGGAAGAGCATTTACAGCGCGTGCCAAAGCTGGTGTGTGCCAGCCAGCGCTGACCATGTGCTAAAGTGGATTAGCTCAACAGGCGCTTAATTATTTGGACTGAAAAAGAGGGGTGGTTTTTGGAAGACACGATTGTATTGGCAGAGTGTCATCCTACGTCGCTGTGCTAATTAAATGTGACGTTTTTGGTGGCATCTATTGGTGATGTTACAAATTGCAGTTCCACAACTTTTTATTATATTTCATTTATTTTATTTGTATTTGTTTAATTGTTCAATTGAGATTTGAAGTCTTGGAATGCAGTGCTGGCAGAATTACTCAATATTGTTACTTAAGTAAAAGTACAGATACAGGAGCAAAAAAACACTCAACTGAAAGTATCACAAAAAAAGTAAAAGTTTTGAAATTCTTTTTTTTTAAATGCACAAATTAAAAGTATTTTCACACATTTTGAGTGTTCGTGATTAAGAATTGTGTTGATTTCTGGTCAACACACGTTTAAAATTTTTGTTTGTTCAAAGCTGGGACTTGAACTCAAAACCTTTACGGAGGATGAAACCATGAAAGTGCTAAAAAAAAAAAAAAAACTCCTTAAACTATATGAAAAGTACTTTCAGTCCAAAAAGATGCTTTTTTTTCAGTTCAAAAAAAGCATCTACTGTATAAATTACTTCAGTACACATACCAAAAACATTTACCAAAGTACAGAACCTTTACTTTTGTTACTTTCCACCACTGTTGGAATGATAAATTATCCCTCTATTTTTTTATACAGAGGGCTATCAGTCTGGCCACCACTCCATCCATCTCAAAACTCAAACCTATCTGAATTTCTTGAGGGTCAGAAACATAATTTAGTGGTCAACTCATGGACTAATAAATGGAAATCGATCAATCAAATCAATTGTATGCGACTTCTGAAATAAGCTATGGGCATCTTGAATTCATCAATATTATATTAAAAAGTGTTTTATCATTAGCAACCAGTCATTATCAATGGTGACATCAAATTAAAATGTAAAATTGTAAACTTAATTCACCCTGGAGCGACAAAGAGACCACGAGAATGGACTGTTGAGCAAGCTTTATTCGTGAGTTATTTGGCGCTCAGACCCCGTCGGAAGATGTTGCAATCATGGGCACTCCATGATCTATTTGTATTAGATGTCTCCCCCCGGAGCCTGGAGACTGGCGGTGGTAGATGTGGAGAAAAGGTAGAGGATGAGGGGAATGCAGAGGAGGAGCTGGGGAGGCGGTGGGTCGCAGTACGGTTTGAGCGGCCGAGCCATCTGCCTGAGGCTTAAATGCGACCGCCTGGTGCTGATTGGGAGCGGGGAGGAGCGACTTGAGAGCGTTGATTGGGGATGAGGAGCAGGTACGAGGGCCATGGTACAGACGCCCCCTGACCTTTCACCCTACTTCTTGGCCAGGAAAAACTGCATAACCTCTTTGGGATAAGCGCAGAAACCTGGGAGAGTCCATGGTGAAGTGAGGGATCTGACTCTCACAGACGGACAGGCCACGCCCGCTTGAGTGCGATGATGGCGCTGGGGAGAGGGGTCCTTCCATGGAGGCCTTGACGTAGATGGGTGGAGTTAGGTCTTCCAGGCTGAATTTACGCAGGCTTCATTTGTCACGCACTAAACCTCTTAATGCTTGACTTGGAGTAATTTAAATACTTTTAAAAATGTGTTAATTCCCTTCCTCAGTCGGCAGCTGCATCTGTCCCACTCACACACATTGTTTACAGTCTCTTTTACAACTGCCAAGCTCCAGCCTCGACCAATCAGAAATCGTTTAAAACCGACCAATGAGATCAAAGGATTACAATAATTAAAAAACGTGATCAGCAGCTGCCTCACACAGCTTTATTTAAACACTTTGGACAGACGTTTTTCATGGAGTAAAAACTACTTTTGCAGTCCAGCCGTGCTTCAAATTCCAGACTTTAAATGATACCAAAAGACGTGTCACTCGAGCCAGTCTGGTTTAAACTAGAATCGTCCGTTTTTGTAGAGCGTGAGATGAAGACGAACACGGTTAAACGGGTCTACAAAGTCTCAGGGCTGCGTTTAAAAGCAGCTTATAAAAGACAGTTTTTTTTTTAAAGAAATTATTTCCTGTGCGTAACGGTTGTGTTTGAGTTAGCGTCATAGTGGGGCATGTGAGATGATTTGGTGCAGTTTTTTGCTTAAATAAATCAATCATTTTTCACTCAGAAACCTTTTTTTGTGTTTCAATTGTACCTTTACTGTGTTGTTTTGTTTGGACATGTCATCATAGTGGAATTGAGGTTTATAAAATCCTATACAAAATGAGATCAGTTCATGGTAAAGCAAATAACAGCATGCAAACAGTGCACTTCCTGCTTTGCCAAGAATAAAACACTATATTTAGATGCAGAAAGCGCACATTAGACTCATTTTCAGTTGCTTTTATAATATGTCAGTTCTGTGGCAAAACAGATTTCACAATATTACATGAAAAAAATCTGTTACAATCTCTTTAGACCATTGTTGGAGGTAATGTGTTAGGATGCAGATGTATATATATATATATTTGATTTAATCTTTTTAAAATTACACACATTTCACAATTACGTCACACCAAACAACAAAATTAAACAATACCAATTAAAAAACTCAACAATGACAATCGTTGCATCTTTTTGTCGAAATAAGTAAAAATAGAAAAGAATAAAAGAATATAACAAAAAAACAACAGACAAGCAGAAGAGACAATACAGGTACTTTTAAGCCCTTCGATCCACTTAAACTATTTTTAGGTTTTCAGTTTGATTCAAAAAGTACTATCGCCACATCAATAACATAACATACACATGCATAGAATTTTATATTTTCTTTTAGTAACTAATAACTTAATGCATTAGTTTGGTTTTCCCAAGTAATCCAGTACTAGTTACAACATGGTAACATAAATAAAGTGCTATTATTTTGTGTTTAAAATCACATTCAATTGTCAAAATAATGTAATTTATTTAGTTGTATTTATTTATTATTTCATCCTTGAAATTGCTATTGAGTATTGAATATTGTGTTTTTTTAATTGAAATCCAGTTTGTATTTTTAGTATTGTGACGAATCAATCATGTGCTTTAGTTGAGACCCTGTCCACACAATAATTCTATTTATTCAGATCTATAAATTCACAATTGGAATATTAAGCACATGATGATTTTCCAATAAGACTTTTCAGATGCTCACTTGAGTGGTTGAACGCTTGATTTGTATTCTGTGAACTGCACTTGTTCATTGAAGAACTCGCCGTCTTTGATTTATATCCCTATGAAAAGTCAATTAGCCCCATTATGGAGGCTTAGTAGCATTAAAGATTAATCGGCTAACGTTCTGATCTGTGCGAAGAGGAGAGCAGTAACTGACAGGAACATGATTTTAAAAGAGTGAAGATAATATCAGCCGCAGCAGGGCTCTGACTGTCCCTGTGTGCGGTTCACTCAGACTGACGACTGACAGAAGGATTTTTGTCATGCTGTCTTTGAAGATTGTGTTGTTTTGGTGAAGGGATTGGGGAGACAATTTAGCTGTAGAGAGGAGGAAAAAAGTTGTTTTGAATGATAAATATTAATTTCCCGCAGTGATTCAGATTCTATTTCCATGTTGACGCAGTGGAGTATGACATTATTATTCTCCTACACGGTATTTGGGTTAGAAATAGTTCTTGAAAGTATATGGCATCAAAAACCTGCTGTTAAAGAAGTGTTTTTGGGTTGTATTTGGCGAAAGTAAGCATCAAATTGGGATAAAGAGCGGAGAGAGACGTTCAGCAAATCGTTGGAGTCAGGAATTGATACCACAACATTGAGGCCAGTACAAGCAGTTGACGTACTGACCTAAAAGTCTTAAGTTTTGGCTGAAACATACATTGTGGTGTTCCAAATTAAAGGCACAGTATCAAACCTTTGAGCCAAAATTTGTTTTATTTATTTATTTATTTAGGGTGGTTTTATTGCTGACATCTTTACAAATCCGACTCGTACTCAGTCTGGATGAGGCTCCTCCTGCTTGTTTCCATGGAATTGTTGTTCCTTTAGCTATAATATTGCACCGAATTGCATAAAAAAGCATCTATCTGCAAGGAAAAAATATGATTTCAACTTTCTATTTCCATTGAATAATACAAGAGACTTTCCACCTCAATAAAGTGACATACTGTGCCTTTAAGAGTCGTAATGGCATGTTTATTTCTATTACTGTGCCATTGTTGACCTTTTCCCAGATAAAGACTTCTCTCAAACTTAATCTTTTTTATTCGCTGCCCTTTGAAACCCCATTCATTTTTAACATAATGTAGACCAGACGTGTAAGGAAAATAACAACTGAAGCGTGATAAACAAAATTAATCAAACAATGTTAATGTTGAAGGACAACTATGTACAAAATGGTTAAATATTAAATGCTGTTTGATCATCAATCAAATCCGTCTTTTTTTCTAAATCTGCCTTTTCCTTGTGCTGTTTTGGTTTGTTTTTAGCACAGTCGCTTGCCTCTGGTCCCACCGCTGTGCTAATTGAAGCTAAGAGCTTTATCTGCCCAGGTTAAACTTTACTTCTTTAGACGAACATTAGTCAGTGAGTCAGTCTCTTGCTTTTTCATCTTCTGCCTCCTCCACACTTCCCGTTTTGTCTTAACGACTCCTGATGCTAAGAACACTGCCTTCTCAGTGACGTCGAGGGTTATCGAACGTACAGAGCTCAAAAGAAGCAGCGTCTCTTGTAGGCTTAATTTCATAAGAGGAGAGAGAGGCAGGCTGCAGCGAGGTGTTATTTTGAGAAGGCGTAGGATGTAAGAAAGCGGAGGGCGCGTTATCAGAGCTGCTGCTGGAGGGTTTAGTCTGCGCTTATGCCTGAGCACGGGAGTATTTTAGGATGTGAGGAGCAGTGTCACCGCTCATTAGGATCTGATACATTTAGACAGAGAAAATGAGTTGATGAGAATGTGTTTCCAGTGTTTATTTTGAGCTTCGTGCCAAGTGATTGAGCACAAGGGTTTTTTTGGTCCACAAAGTTAATGACACGCGCTCGGAATGACCAACTATGTCGACTAGAAAGTAAAAAGAACAGAGAGTCACTGTTTTTTTGTTTTATATATAATTGTGTTTTCGCGATATTAAAATGTAATCTCTATTTTAAACCTCAACTATAGGCTTGATACTCAATTTAACCGATTTAGATACCAAAATATGTTTTTAAATGATAAGACAATAGAATTGACACAAATAATAACAGTATTTTCTTGATGTTACCATGTGGTCTTAAGCTAGTTCTGATAAAGTTCAAGATCTATAACTGTTATTTGTTTTTTTTAGTATCAATACTTGTTCAAGTGAGTATCTAGTTTTTGTATCGTTTATTGTCTATATTTCTATAGCAAGATCAAATGAAGAGTTTCCAGACCTTTTTGTATTTGATCACTCTTTAGTCTGTGGTAATATAAACTGATTAATCCAATTGACATTTGTTTTGAGACCTTTTTTTACACTTTTTGCCATAACCTGATTCTAGGGTTGTAAATACATATATATATATATATATATATATATATATATGTATGTATATGTATATATGTATATATATATATATATATATATATATATATATATATATATATATGTATATGTATATGTATATGTATATGTATATATATATATATATATATATATATATATATATATACAGGGTTCAGAATAAGCGGTATCGCATCGCAAAATGCGCCGCAATTTCTCTCAAATGCGATGCAGTCGTCAGAAAAAAGTGTTTTTGTATCGCAGCTTTTGCGATACAAAAATGTGTGGTCAAATGCATAACCAAAGCACCAAAAAGTGGAACCACTTATCAGAATAAAAGTGTGTTCATTGTGGTATTCTATAGTATCCAAATGTAGCTTAGTTTTATGACAACATTACCAGCTATTTAAATTTTGCCAGAGCCTCATTGACACTTTTATTTCTTCCAATCTCCTATTTATGAGCCTATATCTTTGACTTTGCATTGCTTGCTGTTTATTGCTGGTTTGTTTGCTGTGAGGCTCACTGTAAATAACTCATTGTGCCATCGTTCAACAAATTAACAAGTGCACACAGACGCATCATTTTCTCCTAGTCATTGCGTTTTGTTTCGTTGCAGTCGATTCAGCTGAAAAATGATAAGGCAGCAACCCACCGATCTCTTTTAATTTCTGTTCCTCAAAGCGCATTTTCTGTCACTTGTGAGTAATTAGAGCTAAGCGCCGCACAACTGAAGGGAAATTGCATTCTCGTTCTTATCAAGATTGTTTTGTCAGAGCAGCGGTGCGTTCAGTCACTTTCAGCGCGTGTTCAGGCGTGTTCAGGCTGACAATGAAGATTCAGCTGTACGTGAGTCTGGAGGCAAATTGAATAAGGATTATGTTTATCATGTGATTTAGGACTATATGTGTTGTAATGTCATTTGATAGTTCTCTGCAAACATTGGTTCAGTTTGGAGCCTGTAGCTGTGAATAAAACATGAATTAACTATTTATATTCGAAACTGGAAGATTATTATACATACTGTAGCAACGTTTGACCTCCAAATGTGACTGCAAATGTGTTCTTCATTTAAACGCATGACATCATAGTGATGGTTTTGACATGTTAAACGTGCACTTTTTTACCATATGTCTCCATGGAGATGTCATTTCTATGCCTAGAATGTTCCACAATATGCCATTAAACTTGTCCATATTGCATTTATTCAGTTGCATGTGTGTCAATGCAACAAACGTCATGTCAATCCATCGAAACAGGAAAATGTCGTGCTGTAGTAAACAAAGCAATAACATCTAATGCACAGACAATATTTGACAAATGTAAAATATTTGCAACACTAATATTTTTGGGTCTCAGGCACAAGAATTCTTTCCCGATTCACTGCAAAGATGTCTTAGCAATAGTGCAATTCAAATCAAAATATGACTGAATGTGTCCTCACAAAATCCTCCAAATCAGGCAGAAATAATCTGCCTAAACCGCATGAATATAGTCGTGTTATTTGGTTTAGAGTCTTGCCTGAAAGCGACCTGTCCTTCCCCATCATTAACCGTTCCCTTCTTTCTTTTCCAGAGAGTGAGATCGTACCTCCCGACTGCCTGCGCCCTCGCTCCTTCACCACGGTGCGCTCCTCGTCCCTGCGCCGCGACGCCGACGACTCGCGCCTCTCCGTCTCCCTGTGCGACCTCAACCGGCAGCAGGACGAAGGCGGCTCCGCCCACGCGCACTCGCACCGCCACACCCTTCACCTGGCCTCCGCCTCGTCCTCGTCCACCTGCCCCATCCCGCAGAACTCCCTCAACTCACAGCAGTCCTCCATGCTGCCGTCCTCGCTGGAGAGCGACTTGCATTTCCACCAACTCAGAGGAGCGCACATCAAAACGTTGGACGAGCAGACGGTGGCGAGATCGGAGCACGCGCGAGAAGAACGTACGCTGGTTTTCACCAACCGCCCGCTGCGAATCGGCGAGACGGTTTTCATCAAAGTCACCAAGTCGAGCCCGGCGAGATCTGGGTCCCTGTCCTACGGCGTGACGTCGTGCGATCCCGCCGTGTTGCGTCCGAGCGATTTGCCGTACAACCCGGAGGCGCTGGTGGATCGGAAGGAGTTCTGGGCGGTGTGCAGGGTCCCCACGCCCCTCCAGAGCGGGGACATCCTGGGGTTTTTGGTGAACCCGGAAGGAGAAGTGATCCTGAGTCATAACGGGACCAACGTAGGCATGCAGGTGTGCGTGGACAACTCCAGGCCTCTGTGGATGTTCTTCGGACTGCACGGAGCCATCACCCAGCTCAAGATCCTAGGTAAAAGCACATTTCTATATTATACAGATTATTGGTGGGTTTCAGTTGTAGAGCTGCAACTAAAGATCGTTTTAGTAGTCGGCTAAGTCAGCACTTAGCCGACAAATCAAGAAAGGTTCAAATACAGTGGTTGAAGGCTTCTAGATAGAGAAAAATAAATAATATAGTACAGTATTACAATTATTAAACTATGTCACTGCTTGGTAGAGTCTGTATAGTCCAGATAACAGGAAAGAGTATCCAAATATGATTACGATCACCATTATTCAGAATAAATGTTGCAGCCCTGTTCAGAGCACATCCTAACTCGCAGGCCGGTGGTGTTTCAATGACAAAGAGAAAAGTAAATTGTGTTGTTTGTTCAGGATGAAATAAACCATTTCACTTGTATTACAGATCCAGCATGTACATGTACATATAACTGACCAAGTCCATCATATGAGATCCCTCTAAGATTTGAATCAAGAAAATTGTAGATGTATTTGATACTAATTCTAAAACTAGTATTAAAAGTAGATTTGAACAAATATTGATAATCAAAAAAATCATATTAAAAAGACAAAATTTGAAAATTTTCAGCACAATCAAAACTAGAATAAAACAACAATGTTTAGTAAAGAAAATATGATTTTGTGTCGAGAGTCTATTTTCTAAAACCTTGAACAAAAGAAAAGCATTTTTATTTATCATTGTAGTATGGAGTATAGTATGGAGTATATTTGTTTTAGTTCTTGGATTTATCTTGCTTTTTACAAGCTTTAAAAGATCCTCAAAGAGCTATCAGAGTCTATCGTTCACTCTTAGTTACAATGTATACTTCTGTAGCCATAGCTGCCCTGACGCTGATTGACAGAGAGGTGGCTGTCAATCGGACTCAACTACAATGTACTGAGCCCCCGATCTGTGCAGACTAAATAAATAGTATTGTACATGCAAAAGACCAAGAACACATTAAGCAGCACATTATCAGCCCGGGTCTTTTCAGAACTGAATACAATTAGCTTGGATAATGCTAATAGAGTACGTCTAATGATTAACATGCCACATAACTCGAATCAAATTAAACTGGAGGTGAAGACACTTTTTGAACCTTTGTCTCCATATATTTTAGTCGGTCGATGGGCTGTAATTGCGCTAAAGAGAGTAATGAGCGATCTTTTTTTCTTGGAGCGATTCATCTTGTGAATATAGTCGGAGTAGAGGAGTAATTTGTGAACGCCACTTTAGCCCCGCGATGCGTCCGGGGTCAGGAACTCGCAGATCCGAATATCGATCTCAATCTGGAGCCAACACCAATGAGAGAGGGAGAGAGAAGCAGAGGGGAAAAGAGGAAGGGAAAGAGAGAGACGGGGCAAGAGGGAGAGCTTAATTCACTCACTCCCCGGGGCCGAAAATCCATTTGTACTAAGTGTTGAATGCTCTGACAGTATGCCGATTCGGGCCAAACACTTCCACAGCCTAAAAAATGACTGCCCGGAGTCCAGACCACCATGCAGGCAAAAGTGGGAAGAAATGTATTGAACAAGTTTCTGAACAAATGGTGCGAGTTTCAAAAGCGAAACAACAAAAACAAAACAGAAAACTTTGTTTTTTTTTCTGAGGAATTTATGTCATATGTTATATGTTTGTTGCACCTGTTTTTATTTGTGTGGAAATACCTGTTTTTGCACATGCTTTATATCAGGGGTGTCCAAACTTTTTTCACTGAGGGCCACATTTTGAAACTTATACGGGGCAAAGGGCCACAAATAACCTGACAATATCGAATTTGTTGAATGACAAAGTGATTCATTCAACATTTTGCATTTGACATAGTTTGGATGAGCCTCCACACCTTTAATAAGACTTGGAAAATTAATATTAGGTTGGTATAACATCAAAATGCTTAATCTTTCCAATTTTACAGTAAAACCTACTGCTTCTTGTTGTTTGGATCAACTTAGCAGGAAGCAGGAGGGCCAACAAAAATGTGTCTAAGGGCCGCATTTGGCCCCCGGGCCGTAGTTTGGACATGCCTGCTCTATATGTTCTGTCTGATACACAAACACATTTAAGGAGAGATTCAGTTTGCTCTCTCAACAAAACAACAAATACAAATCATTTTTATTATTTTATTAAATTGACTTACATCCATACATTTCAATGTGTAAATTATGTTTTCTTAAAATGCATTTTTATCTCATCGGGACATAAACATCACCACTTAAAGTAGCACCTACATACAAGATGTTCGAACAAACATAGAACAAACATAATGATTTTGTTCTAATCTAATTCTACGTTTCAAGTCTAAAAAATGAGGCAACATTTAAATCTTTGCACTAACTAAATAACGTATTCATAATCATATCTGTAAATTTGGTTAATACCTGACAACGCTAGGCAAACAATTTAAATGTAGCTCTACTTTTTCAGTATAAATGTCCCTAATATGTGCGTTTATGGCAGTTTTTAATGCATAAAATAGTTCATATCTATAAGAAACCACGGCATGGCGGAGTCGTTACGCACAAAGTGATGATTTGATGATTTGCTTTGACTTGAATACTATAACTTTATCGTCACTTTTGACCTATGCCCTGCCCCCGACCACCAACATCCAGTTAATCCAGCATTAGGAAGTCCACATTGTTCCTCTGTTTATGGCAGATGTCTTGGCGCAGCGCTGTAGAGTACAAGAGTTCAGCGAGACGAGATGATTGGTCGTGGCCCGTGAAATGAAAACAGGAAGTGTATGAGCAGCTTTGAGCTGCGGGGAGACGCTGCCCTGACTCTTTCACAGCAGGAGAACAAACTCATCTCCCAGTGGGTGATCACTTTAGCTGGTGGTGAAGCGCACGGGCACCTGAGGCGAGTTTGGCCTTTTTAAACGCTCGTAATGACCAAGAAGTGTGAAGCCTGTGGCACCTTTTGCCCTGGCATTTCCACAGTGCAACTTATTTCCCCCCCTCCATGATGTAGGGATGGGAAATTAGAAGGTTTAGGAGTATTGTCTACTCTGGTGTGTTGTAGTAATGTGTTCAAAATGTGCAATCCATCAGTTATCAGTGATTTTCCTATTGCAAATTGTATATTGTGCGATCCAAATACAATGGATTTAGTGGCTAAGGACTAAAGCAGAAATAAACTGGGTAAAAATGAGCTTAACCACGACTATAAACAGTGAAGAAAAAATAATTTTAAAATGGGCTACACTTCTTGAACAAAAGCTGTCTTCATCAACCACATTTTTTTAAGTCCACTAGTCATTTTGGGGTATTGTTAAAGGAATTAAGCATAAAGGAGAAGACAGACCGAGATATCTTGAGATTTGTGAGTGAAGTGTGAGATGAAGGATTAGGGTACGGTTTACGAGTGTTTTTCTTGAAGTATATCTCATAGTCTTGTCAGTGCACTTAAGGTACAGTCCAGATACATTGTAAAATCATAGGGATTCCACAATAAGTTTTGAAGTCTTTTGCCAGCGCCATGCCCGTGTTGAATCCCTGTTATTTGGACTATACACAGACTCTCAGTGGAAAAGGTTTTATCACAAAAACAGCATTGTCAAATCAGCTCTGGATTCCATTTTATAAGAAACAGCTCCAGACCAAGGTTAAACAAACAAGAACCAAAACCAAGAACAGGACCAGATGTAAAGCACATTAAAACAAAGGAACCATTTTCAAACCCTCACCAGAGCTTGAGCCAAAACAAGCTTCAGAATCCCCTTTGTTACATTACATTGTTGTAAGATACAGAACCATGAAGAACAGAATAAAGCTGTTGTGATGATTAGATTAGCACATGTTGTCTTCTATTAACACAATGTCCGAGAGCCGCAGCCAAAAAAAGGCCTCATGAAGGTGGTGCGAGCGTGTGTCTGTGGAGGAAGAGCGCTCTCTAAATATATCCTGCTTTCCTCACACTGACGAAAAAGGAAGACGAGAGGTCACACTGGAGCACATCTGAAGACAAGGACTTGGACAATCCTGAGATGAAGCACTTTTTGACACGTATGAAATTTAAATAAATGCACAATGCGACCAACAGAAGTATGATTTTGATCAAATAATTTCATTGAATGGCCATATCAAAAGTGTTTTTTTGATAATTAATAAAAAAAAGATTTAATTTTGACAGTGGAAATTTTGATGGTGGAAATCTTTATGTCATATCAGATAATATTGCATAGATATGAAACTACAAGTTATTAAAGATATAAAAACACTAGTTTATACTTTGCAATATTTGTGCTTTGGAGTAAAATTCCAGGATCTGGGAAGAATATTGACCTATATTTAACCTGGAAAGCAATACATCACTTCCATGGGTTTCATAGTTTGATTAAACATTTTGACTTTTGCCATACTCATCAACTATTTCAAACAAAACAATAGATAATTTGAGAGTCCCTTGAAGACTACCTACATCGAGAAGTTGAAACCCATTAATAGCACCATAATGATTCAAATGATGTCTGTTTCGTATGATACAACAAACATGTTCCCCATCTCTGTTTGATTTTATATTTGGACCAGCCTACATTTAGTGCCCTAGTTACCACTGACTCTATAGCTAATGTCAATACGTCCCACAGTGATATTCAATACTGCGGCTCATTGTCCATTGTCCTTAATACAGATCATACTCAGTAACTCCTATCGACAGCTGAACAGCCACAATCAGAAGTTTGGTTGGTTCCAAAAGTTCTTGTCTGTGTGTTCTTGGCTCGCGTGTCTTGATCCAAAACAAGATCGCTCCATCCATTATGAAACAGGAACAAGAGGACAATGAAGCCTTTTCCTTATCAGTTACAGATCTGTGAAGGCCCACGTGCGAATCATCTTTAGCCACAGCTGCTCGGAATTATAAAGCAGCGCTCTTATCTCAGTCCTGCCATCTCCAGAACTGCTCCTCTGTGTCGATGGCCAAGTTATTTAGCTTCGAGTCGCTCTATATTTGAGTGTGTGTCTCAGCCTTGAGCGGCGCGTGTAAAACTGGACAGCTCGGCTCTCCCAGTGGGCTCAGGCACTTCACGGCGGCCAGATAAAGGAGAGGCCTATCTCTTTAAACATAGCATGAAGTAATGGAGCTGTCGAGAAAGAATAGAAATAGATGGTGTTCAACATATAGGCTACTCAGAGGCAAATCAGGACAGACAAGATGCTACAGAAAATGAATCAGCAAGTGGCACGGAGTTAGTCTGGGCCTTTCTCCCTTTGTCTGGACAATAAACTGTACCTGAACCAGGCCATAAGATGTTCAAAGTGCATGTGCTTTGGTGTAATTTGTATTAAATTAACATGTATGTTTTCTTCCCTTATATACAAATTAGGGGCTTTTATGACAAACATTATGACAAAAAAGGAACTAAACTTGATGCTCTGACTGAAATATATATAGTTTTTTGTATTTGTTTCCAATCATTGAAAAAATGTAGTCTCCTTTGTACCAAAATAGGAAAATGTGCGGTTGAAAAATGTGGTTATTTAAAAGATATATAACCCACAATGGGGAAATTCCGCTGTTGCAACACAGATTAGGTACAGAAACAGATTGGCACAGAAGCATAACAATAAAAAAACACATAACTTAGAATAAAAAACTCTTATACTCTTGATAAAAATAACTCTAATAAGTATTATTTACATGAAATCCACAGATTGACATTGTCTTCATTGGTTCAGCTTGTTTATCTTTGACAATGTTCATATCTAAAGAGGGCCAGTCGTACATGCAGCAAAATGTTTGTGAGAGACAGCATGACATTACCACACTAGATTGAAATGGAATCCAAGATATGGCCCACTATATTGGGTTTTAACAGGCCATGAAGTTTAAACTGTCTAAGAATACATTGTCAAATTACGGGTTCATTGGCGGATTGTGTGGTATTTCGACACATAAACATAAAGGCTTTCTTGTGACCTCTAGTTTGTCATATATATTCACATACTTTACAAAGATGAAGGAGGTCCAGAAGAAGTCTAGATATAGTAAAAGAGGACAGAAGAGGATTACAATAAAAGGTTGCGTTCACGTGACATCACAACATATTGGAAATCCTATAGTTTCTAATTGAGCTGGAAGTCAAGATCAGATATCTTGCTGTTCAACTCTCAGACGGCAGATTTGTTGACCTGGTTTATGATTAATATCTCTGTAATGATTTGCCTTTTTTTTTTTTAGCTGGCACAAACGTCAACATCTTCTCTGACAGCAAAAATAAACAAAAGTGAACAAAAGCATTTTTTTCCAGAACCGTTTCAGAAAGTGATGCCATTATTCAACTCCAAAGATGTGATTGTTGTCAGTTAAAAGGATAGATTAGATCAATATGATCCCTAAACAATAATGATAAGGTTCATTGTTATTTCTTTCACAAGCAGTAAATCTCTCATAGAGTTACATATTCTAGATAAAATTAAAATTCTAGAACCTGAACACAACCTATTGCAGGTGAAAACCAGCACTGGTGTGAACAATTCGAAATAAATCTGATTAAATCACATCAGATGTAACTATTTACATGACATTTCCATAATCTGATCTCGAAATCAGATAAAGAACATGTGGTGTGCATGTAAACATAGCCATTGTTAAGTTAAATAATTGTAAATAGGGTTGCAAAGGTGCGTGACTTCTGAAAAAACAATGTCTGACGCATCTGAACAAATAAACCTGCACATAACATACAAAACCATACAATACCATTTTCCACTATTTTTGAAAACAGATTCTCTTGAAAGTTTGGAACCTTCTTTAACCTGCTGGTGAATTAAGTTAAGACGTTTGTCGAGTCACAAAACTGTCATTTGTTTTGTGAGCGACCCCAAAGGCATATCATTTGTTGTAAATCATCTTAATCAGTTTGAAGATGACTCAACATCACCTGAGACACAGATATGACACCATGTGACATAAACACAACGCTACACGTATTGTCCTGACGCCTAAAACCTCTTTAACATCAAGTCCACCTGTTTCTCTCTCTCAGTTAATTAGGAGACAACCTTCAGAAGTGTTAATTCCCTGTTTATTACCATTCATTCCCATAAAGTCGCGTTTATCCCCGTATTGTTCCCGTAGAAATGTTGCAACCCTAATTGTGAACTCCCTCATCAGAACGGCACTAAACTGAATCCGTGCCGTCCAGCTGCCCTGAACTTTGCGAGAGAGCGACGCTGAGAGGACCTCGGTCTCTGTGGCGCAGAAATAGGACACCCATCCGATGACCCACTTCACATGTATTATAGATTCCATTAAAATGTCAGCCTCGCCTCCCACGCGCTCCACCGGAGCAGCTGCCACGCTCCGCTCCTTCTCGCTGCCCCCTTTCGTCATCCCTCCTTCCGTCGGCTTCACTGTACGCTCGGTCTGGATCTCCGTCGCTGCAAATAGAGCTGCCGTGATGCGGCGGTAAAAGCAAAGTGCGGTTTTGGAAGGAAAAACAGTAACAGGTGTGAGGAGCGGAGATTTGTTCACACCTCACTGTGGGAGAGAATGATATTTAGAAGTTAAAAGTTGGAACTTTCTGACAAATGCAAAAAGCTCTCATAGGCAAAACTCAATATTAGAAATGTAACGCTATTATTTATTATTTATATTCACTATAATTCTTCAAATGATCTAATTGTTTGTTCAGAATTGTGAAAGTTTTTCTTATTTCAAGGGATTAAGCAGTTTGAAACCAACACAGAGTGAGAAAAATAACGCTTCAGTCATGTAGGGGAGGATGATAAAAACACAGCTCCAGGGCATGAATTATTTACATGGACATAAACAAGTACAAAAAAATAGTAATAACCTAAAAACATTGAGTGCTGTCAGATTTTGCATCTTACAAAACAATGTCATTAAGCACACACACTTTCATAGATACACTATTAAACCTACAGTTCAATGTCTCACGTGTCAGATTTCCCAAGTAAATACAAATAATAAACCATCCAAGCTCAAAATGGAGTGAGAAGAAGAAAGAGGGACAAACTCCCACCCCATGTACATCACTTTGCGTTCATGTGCACAGCCTGAAGCACCATTCCCATAGCATTTAACAATTTCAAAACTAAATATAAAGGGAAAAAACCCTAAAATATTATCATTGCAGTGTATTTTGGGCCTCATTAGACATGCATTCATCAACATTATAAACCTCATAGTTCCTTCCTCCATGAAAGAGGACGCAGCGGACTGTCTTTGTTCTCCTTCAAAATGGCTCTGTTCTTTGCCAATGATAAAATCTCACTGCAGCAGAAAAAAGGGACTGTTAACTTTCAATACAGCCGGTAAACCACAGATTTAAACTGCTCTGGCGCCCGGCTCTCATGTGATCTAAGGACTTGTAAAGTAAACACAAAAGTGTGTTTCTGTCCTCAAAGCACCTCTGCACAAGAGTCCAGTGTCATTAAATGAACAAACATCACTTTAAAGGTCATGTGCTGGGAAGAAAATGTTAACAAAGTCTAAGTTTAGACTTGTCCCCTGTCCCTAAGTTTATCCAGCTTTTATGAGAGAAGTAGATTTTTTTGGCAGTTATTATTTTGTTACTCTGTTCAGAATCACTTTGGTTTATTATAGCTATAATTTGCACAATTGTTATAGAAAAATGTCAGGGTTCAGCTACAACAGTTGAATAAAGAGTGCGTTTACATTTGTTATTATTTAGTCCTAAATTTAGGCCATTTTATTCCTGATAGCTCTTGTTTAGTCTTGATCTAGTCCAGCTTTAGTTTCAGGTTTAGTTCCAATTTTGATGGTGTAAATTTGCAAACATGAACTCCAAACCCAAGCTGCATTAAAGGAATACAATTGAGAGTTTTGTTTGATACATATTTAGGTTAGATTGTGATTTAAATCAGTATTTAAAGTTCTAGGTTAGACTACACATTTCACTAAAACATGGAGAACATCATTATTTTTCAGATTTTGCTCAACATTTTGCCGAGTTGTCTCCACATTGACATTTTTTGTGAAGTTTATAGCTGTACTTCCTGGTTAGACATGGGCAGCAAATATGACATAGGCAGAGGTAATTCCACAACTGTTACCTAGCAACCACATTGTAAACATAATGTAAAACAACATTACACATTTATATTGTTTTTTTCTTCTTCTTCAGTGTCACATTTTAACGTTATTTTGTAATAGTTTAAAAACAAAGAACGACTTCTATGTTTTTTTGTCCTTTCTTTTCATGTTATCTTGTGATACCATCTTTCTTTTGTTTTAACTATCACGAAATAATGTGACAGTATCATGTTAAAATGTGAAATTGAAGCAAAAAATGTATAGTATAATAAGTAATAGTGTCTAATTTCATTTAAGCACCATTGGCAGCTCAACACTTCGTTCTGTACAACTCAATATTTACCACAGGTTCTCAACCCTCAAACTAAGTCATTATTAGAAAAACAGGATTTCTGACAAAATAATAATAATAAAACAAAAAGACATATTTTATCACCAGGAATTGTGGCACTGCTTGCACATAACTGCGGTAAATTTTGATAGTGTTCAGGGAAACGTCACCTCTATGACCAATCACTCACTCACACAGTCACTGGTCAGAAGATGGAACCCCCAACCCTCTGGTATTAAGACAAGCGCTCTACAACCTAAGTCACGCTTGCACTATATATAAAGGATAAAAGCAGTGTTTGTTTTTTCCAAGGGGAATCCATTGTGACAGTGGGAATTCCGACCTTGAGAGGCATTACATCGCTCAAGGTCATCCAAACCCTATGTCTTTACCAGTGTAGCATACTGTACATCCTCCCGTGCTGGCTGCGTGCATCCACTAATGGCACGTGGAATATTTCCCAAAAAAGTGACCTAAGCTGCACGACCCACGCTGAGCCGCGCCCACCTCGTTCTGCACATACGCCACATGCTCCACGTGCTAAAGGCTAAAGGCTAAAGGCTAAAGCAAAGAGCCTCGCTGCCTGTCTCCTTAACTCAAGGCCCTGGATGTGGTTCACAGCTGTTGACACAATAGACGTTTAATCCACTGTCCCGAGATCAGGGCCCGGGCACCGCTCAGGCTGCCCCATGGGAGAGGGGCGAGGGGCACGAGCCTGCTGCAGGGATTAGCCCAAAAATGGATGGAGCGATAGTGAGGCAGGGCGGACCGACAAAGAGGATTGTGCTCATACATACAACTATGCGGTTTAATGGATTGGGAGCATGTTTAGCCTTCCGTACGTGTCACAAGCAGGAGTGAAAGATATCGTTACAAATACCCATGTTATTGTAATTTAGTAGATTTCTGGAGTAACTGGTGTACATTTTTTGTAATGTACTGGTACTTCTGATTTGATTGTCATTCATGAATTATCATTTTTATTCATCACGTTTTGATTTAAATTGCTATATGAAAAAAAAACATGCTAGCAGTACTTCATTTTGGTCCTGTAACTGTAATATTACTTGAGTAGATTTTGTTTAGTACTCTTCAGTCACTTGATTTAAGAGAGATGTTGTTGCTGTCAGTATTTTTTGCTTTTTTCTTATCTATTCATTATTTTTGCTACAGCGACATGACGTGTAACTGTTGCGAATGCTTTTTTGAGAATTTTTTTTCCATTCAAAAGGTAGAGCAGTTTGTTTTGAACAGTTCATCGCCACAGGGCTGAAGTGAAAGAAATTCGTGGTCAATTTCTGCCAATCGATCACACTATAATTGCATGGAGTTTATGGAAAAACAACCATGTATATAGAAAAGTATTAGAAAGCTGTGTATGTATTAGTCGACTAATACAAACGTTCATCTACTAAAACACCATCGACCAATAAATCGACGACTAAAGTTTGAAAGCTCTAGAACCGCAACAGAAAACTCTTTAATATCACTAGAGCGACACACGGAACTAAATTGTCGGAATTGTCGAAAGCTATTTATTTTCTCATCTTATTTCCGTTCATTCATTCCATTTACATTGCGAGGTCAATTCTACATTATTTATTTGAAAGAACGATGTTTCCTTAAAGTCTGTGTAATCCCTCGGTTTTATTAACACAATGGAATACGTCAACTGGACAAACATTTTAAGAGTAAAGTTAAATCTGTTTAATTTCAATGTCGCTTTACTACATTTTGTGAGTAGTGAGTCCTGTCTGTCGTTTAAAATACTTTGTGGACCACCATGAATATTCGACAGCAGCATTAGCACAGACAGTATGCGCTCGAAATGCCCTGTTACATAATGCCATCCATACGCTGCACATCCATACGCTGCATAAAGGAGCTTTAGGGAGACCCCCCTCTGTGAAGCTAGAGAAATCCTCTCTTTAAGCGTTTCAGATGAGCCACATCACAAAGATCCTGAAAGAGAGCGATGGGTAACAGGGGCGACAGAGCAGCGGCAATAATGGGACGTTTTCTCCAAAGGCAGTGACAGTTGGGTCCAGTCTGTGTAGTCCGTGTGCCTTTTGGACTCATCATTATGTTCATTTCAATTAAGAGAAAGTGTTCTGAGCCGTCACATAAACATATCCAGATATTAATCGATACTAAAACTATGGAAACTGCATTTGAGAAAGTATTAGTACTCAGAGGGGATTTAGTTCTCTATCAGAATTAGTATAAGACCACAAGATATGATTAAAAATACCTCTTATTTTGTGTTGAAAATGACATTCTAGTATCAAAATTGGTGTTGAGTACTAGGCATTTTTCTTCATGTTTGAAATATTTGTATTGTGATTATGCTTTTTGAAAAAAAATGCTACTCAATACAAACTGAAAATGGTCAAGATTTGCTGTCTAAGAGTAAGAATTAAGAAAATAATTGCTTATGACACATTGCAGGTATTTGAATATTTGATTTATTGGATTCATCTTTCTTTTAACATTGTTGCACTTTTCATGATACAACAAAAACCACAAATACTACTTAAACATGATAAAAGTACAAATTCAAAAGTAAACCCACAAAATGTAACCCAACAGTTTTCTGCCTCTAGTATACTTTAAAAAACACTTTAAACCTAAAAATAGAGCAGTACAGGAGACTCTTGACAGTGAGCTTGAGGGAATGTAATTAAAGTAATCTGCAATTGCACTCAAAAGCGGCAAAGTATTTGATGGGAATGCTTTGTTGGTGATTACACGCTCGCTATGGAAAGCAGCTCATTTGCATCCTAATTTGATGAATATTTTGCTGTATTCTTGTGACTTTTGGGGAAATATTTCTTACTAAACCACTAATGATAAGAGGGTTTGGAAAGCAGCATTGAAAACAAAGCTTTTAGGATCACGCCCAGGCCCAACTTTTGCTTGAATAATAAGAAAAGCTCAGTGCGTATGACAGGTTTTTATCATTTTATCATTTGGACTTTGTCTGAAAATCGAAATCATAGTTTTACAGCATTGTACACCAACAAGTGTCAGGTTTGAGGCGAAAAATGGAACAATATGTTGAAGTAGAGCAGAGTTTTTAACCATTGGGAGACTCAGAATGTCATCCAAACATTAGGCACAATTTAAATAAAAGTAAAACATGTTTCCAACCCATTAAACAATAATTTACATAATATAATTATAGGAGATTAAAGATAAACCGTTTTGGAATTTCCTAGTGTGAAGTTTTACAATCAGGAAGTAAACCAAAAAAAAGCCAAACTGGTATAAAATGTGTACTTTATTTTGCAAAATCTTAAATAAAATTATCTTAACTGGATTTTAATAAGATGAGTAATCCAATTTATTGGCACATTTTTACAGACAAATTTGGCTAAATCGCAAAAGTTTATCAGTCCAACATATGTAAAAAGGCACTCTGTATGTACAATATGTAGCTTATGGAGATGTTACTACTTTGTCTGGATTAGAATGTTCCACAGAGCGGCATTAAACGTATCTATCTCCAAGGAGACAACCGAATAACGCCAGGTCAAGTTACAGGTCAGATCTGTGAAGAGGCGACCCCAATCTACGAAGAAAATGTATGTTTTTTAAGATAAGATAAGATAAGATAATCCTTTATTGTCCACACATGGGGAAATTCCATTGTTGCAACGCAGGTAGATACAGAGGAAAAGGACAGATAACTTATAGGAAGTTTAAAAAAAATAAAAAATCAAATAAAATATGGTATTTTCAAGCAATATAAACACTGTAAATGACTAAATGCAAAATAGCTCCACATTTAACTCAATTTCACGCAACATCCCACTTCAACTTCCTTCTGATTTGCATTAGAATTTAAAAACATTCTTTTTTTTAACTCTGGGACCGCTCTAAACTTGTTCAACGGTAGTGCAGTTGTTTTGCCGGTCACACTCTGCTGAAGCGTGGTCTTAAAGACAGATGGAGCGTGAGACGAGTTGGGCTGGAGCCTTCCATCTTCTGAGGCCTCGGCGGCATTTTAACATGTGTTCCTCCCGATGTGGAATCCCCATTTGTTTCCCTTCCCAGTGTCATGTAGAGATCTGTGACAGGAACTTGACATTCCTTTTAGTCAGTGGGAAATGCATTGCCAAACTGTATCGCCTCAACATTTTAAAAAGCCTTTGTTTGTGACAGAAAACGTTGGTGATCGAATAATGCATTAATAGAAGGGATATTATGAATCAAATCAAGCAGGAATTATATCTAAATGGCATAAACATTGTTGTGAATGTCTTTTATTAAACGTCATTCAACCAAGTAAAAAACATGAAATGAAAAACATCAAAATCAAGGGTGACCTGGGTTGTAAGTGGACTTTTGCGCATTTAAATACTTTTTTGCACTAAAATAAAAACATTAAAAGAGAATAAAACAAGACTACATGTACATTTTTTTGCTTTAGTGCGTGAACTCCTTAAAGAAACTTACTCAACAAAGTTTGAATTCAGTTTGAAAAGTGCCGCTTGGTGGTTGAGTGCATGTGTGCCACGTGCACCCGGCTGTAGCATCGTGGGGTTGATTCCGGTTTGGACGTTTTGAATGTCCTTCCCTCGCTCATCCCAATTTCACTCTGTGCATAACAGTCAAAGCGACCGGACGGCTGCTCTTCCTACCGGCAAAATCATTTCTGGTCTGGTTTGTCGCCCAGCTTTTGCATTTGCTGCACAGTCCCCTCCAAGAGCTTCTGAAAATGTGTATCCATGATGTCCATAGAAGTGTGGACTCACTCACTCCTGCCACTTTAGAGACTGTAAAGTATATTTCTTATTTAAGATAAGATAATCCTTTATTGTCCACACATGGGGAAATTTCATTGTTGCAACGCAGGTAGATACAGAGGAAAATGACAGATAACTTCTAGAAAGTTTTTAAAAATCTCTTAATAGAAGAACTCTTATAAACAAAAACTCTTATAAACAAAAACTCCTGTAGACAGAACCTCTCATTTCCTAATAAGGAATGGAGGGTGGAAATAAATTAAATAAATAAAATCAATAAAATCAATAAAATCAATAAAAAAATTAAAAAAATTGAAAAAAAAATAAAAAAAAAAAAATAAAAAAAAAAAAATAAAAACAGCTAGCATAAGACAAGATAATACTACTAATAATGGTAAAATAAACACTCTATTTTCATCAGTTATATGCACATGAATGTGATATTATTGCATGTGAGTATGACAGTAATTGCACATGAATATGACGGTATTGCATGTGTTCAGGGCGAGCAGTGTTTAATGTTCAGTTTGTTTAATTGTGACTTCTTGAGAGCGAGCAGGCTGTTAACAGTTCTGGACCTGAAATGATCACTTCAAACGTTATGCCCAGAGTGAATAAAATAGGACAAAATAATCTCGCTTCCCCTTATCAGTCCGCACTCGAGCAGCAAACAACATGTGATTATAGCTCATGAAATGAAAACGTAACATTTTATCACCAACGTCCAATTCCCATAAAGCCACTGTGCATTTCCCCGTTCCAGTCCCAGAGTCATCCACCTCCATAATCATCTCCCACTAATGCATTTCCCTCTCGTGTTTTGTGTGCAGGTTCGACCCACGGCGCAGACACAGGGGCGACGTCCGGCCCCAACTCCCCGTCCTCCTCGCCCCAGACCCCCAGCGCTTTGGGCAGCGGCAGCTCGGATCCCGCCCTGAACGGTGGTCTGTGCTCGGCGGCCTACTGCAGCTCAACGGGAGGTGAGTTCAAACCTGCAGGAGGGGCTCAAACCTACAGAGGAAACTCACAATCAATCACGGCAGATGAGTGAGGGCGAGAGGCAGCGAGCAGATGTCGCACAGTTATGTTCGTAAAGGCCAGAGCTTCACGGAGAGAGCGACCGAGCTGCAGCTGGAGACGGATTCATGTTATTTATGTGCAGCAGATTCACACGGAAAACATTGTTACGTAAATGGTCCCAAAGCAGAGTCTCGCACTCAGAAAAACACCTGATTCACACCTCCTGTATTATATTTCTTATGTAAGATGTATTTTCTGTCTTATTTGCCGTCCACTTTGGCATTGTTTTTGTGCTAAAATCCTCAGAAAACCTAATCATATTCCTTTGCGAAAGTGATTCTGAAGTCCACTGGAACGTCTTGGTTGATTAAAGATTAAAACTAAAAATGTACAAATTTAAACGAGACATTTAAGAACATTTAAATGAACTGACAATGTTCTTAGGACTCTTATTTTTTTGTGTTAGACTTGAGTGAAAACCCTCAGTGAAACCAGCTCATATGACCTCTGTGCTGTTAGCAGAGAGTTCCAAGATGTGGGAGCAGCATAACTAAAAGCTTCTGACAATTTTCTTTGATTCTATTTAAGTGAAAAGTGAAATACAAGATAAGATAAGATAAGGTATGATCATCCTTTAATGAAGTTTAAAAAAAAAACACTCTTAATAGAAGAACTCTTATGAACAAAACCAAAAACTCTGGAGGGGGAAAAAAATAAAATAAAATAGATAAATAAATAAATAAAATAAAAAGATAAAGATAAAACTAAGATAATAATAAAATAATAAAAAATAAATTAAATAAAGTAAAAATAGCTAGCATAAGACTAAATAATACTAATAGTAAGTAAGTAAACAAAATAAAACACTTATTTACATCAGCTGTATGCACATGAATATGGCCTTAATTGCTTGTGATACAAATACAGAGGCAACCATCAGAGATTTAACCGTTGTAAGAGTGGGAACATTATTTTAATCAGTTTGCTAGTTATCCTTGGTGACTGATACTGAAATTGCATTGAGACCTGTTGAACCTGTTGAACCTGTTGAAACGCTTCTCCGTCACTGTTCCTCTAACCCACTGCGTTTGTCTCACCTCAGGGACGACCCCCAACTCTCCCATCAGCCTGCCCAAGTCCCCCACGTTCCCATCGGGCCGCTCTCCCTGGACCGACGAATGCTCCATCTGCTACGAAAACCTGGTGGACACCGTCATCTACGCCTGCGGACACATGTGTCTCTGCTACACCTGCGGCATCAAGCTCAAAAAGATGTCCAACGCGTGCTGCCCCATCTGCCGGAGACAAATCAAAGACATCATCAAGACGTACCGGAGCACGTAAAAAGATGCGACGGACGCCACGAAAAAAAAGTGAAGGGTTTCAAATCTCAGACGCGACTTCAGGACTCAACGTGACACCGCGCTTTCCGGAGGATTTCCTGTCGGTTGGTTTTTCACGTGACCTTTACCGAGGCTCATAACGCTTCATTGGAAAGGTCTCGTACACCTTGGACTTTGCAGCACTTTTGAGTGACTGTGTTTTTCGCCTGAGGGAGTTTTCTAGTCTCCGCCAGGCCACTTGAGAGCCCCAAATTCCTCCGCGGACGAGCCATGTTAAGAAGTCACCGCTAACTGGGCTAATAACGTCTAAGTGACACCGTGGGAGCTGAATGTCCCGACTAAAAAAGCGCTTGATTTGACCAACGACTCGATTCCTGATAAAAGCACATAGTGATGGTCTCAGTACGTCACAACTTGTGTCTGTGCCACTGAGAAAGACAAAGGAAAACGGAAGAATTAGCTACATCTGGTGTTGTCGTGTTGGCTAGCTGTTTGCGACGGTGTGGTGGTGCTGAATATAATGCATAGGATTGTCACATCGTGTATTATCTAATGTAATTCTATGGTAGTTCTATTGCTAACAGTGGTGGTAGCTATGTAATTGTGCTAGCAAGCAGCTTTGCCATGTGGTATGTTGCACTGAAGTTAGCGTTGTTAGCATTGTCCTTGGAAAATCAAATTACGATAGACGCTACGAACTCAAATCTCGCTCCGACCGTTCAGAAATATACAACACTGAAAAAAACAAAGTAGGAAAAATATAATTCTCCTCAGGGCCAACTGTATTTTTTAGGAAATCTACCTATAACCTCATACACTGTGAGCACTAACTCCACTGCGACGTTCATGTGGTTCTTAGACATTCTTTACGGCCCGTGAAGTTGCTCTGCTACGTATAGTAGTAAGTATAGTAACTACGTGTTTGTGATTTACTCTTGAAAAGTCAATCTTAAAGACGTTGTACCTGATCTTTACATTTACATTTTTATCTGTAAACGACATGAGAAACAGAAGTAGTTGATTTCAAACTTTGTACTGCAGTCCAGGCATCGCTAACAAACATTAGCATGCTAAGGGCGTACGTCCTGCTTCTCGGAGGATAAAACGCTTCATATTTAGATGCAGAGAAAGCGCCGTGGCCTCATTTTTACCCAAATAGATGCGTTTACAATATATCTTCACCTCCACCAGGAAAGTTACACCAACAAATTTATTGACATATCTTATTAATTAACATTTTAGCTAATAACCTTCAACATTGTATATAATTTGACATGAAATAGACTTGGCAAACGTAGCTATAGTTTGCAAATGTGGCTGTTTGCGGTTAAATAGCAATAATATGAGTCAGTTGATTAGAACCTACTCATATTCTTGTTTAATTATTTATAGTCTACGCTAGCAAAGTTTTATCAATGATTTTATGTAAAGGCTAATACAGTGAAAATCAATTCCATTTGCTATTTTTGTGTCAATGACAGAATTTGCGTTTTCTTGCCAATAGTTTCTGAGAACCACATGAACGCTGCGAGAAAATAGATCCAATTAACATCGCGCTAAGGATTGTTGCCATGGATTCTCAAGCCACCACTTACTCACAGCCTCCTGCCTTAACCATGTAAGAATAAGGTATTCACACCTTTTAAGTACATTTCACACAAAAACAAATTACCAAAAATGATGCTTTGAAGTGGCACAAACTCAGAGGAGAAGAAGAAGCACATGATATTTTTATACCAGATTCCATGACATTTCCAATACTAATGTTTTCACCAGCAAAGATTGTTTATAGGGACAAGATCAGGATAATTAACAACTATTTATACTATTTCTAAGCCCGGATTATCATATATATATATATATATATATATATATATATATATATATATATATATATATATTGGATTATTACATTGATACATCCCCCATTGATCTGTTTCTTGTATATAGCCTTAAACAGTTCCCATAACTATTATATAAGCCATAATTTATCTCAAATGGGAGCTAGATTCTGCTAATCAAGTTAAAGGGATATATCAATTTAAAAACAATGGTCGTGGAGGTTTGGTGAGTTGATCAAACCAGAAAGTTGACCTGATGTCGTTGGGCAATACACAACTTTGCCCTTCACAGTCACATTACATGACACAAGGGGCAGAAAAGTCACAGTAAAAACATGCCAAAGACGAGAAAAAAGGCGACAAGGCGTTTGAGTTTAAATTTGATGAAGCGATCTGATGTTACAGCTTAAAAACTGTCATTATTGGTATTTAATTGCCTTGTTTACACCACATTTGAGTCAATTTGATCTAAATCTTAACCATTGATTGCCATTGTGCCTCTCGAGAGAATTCTAAGTAAAACTATGAGGATAAATATATATGCTTGTCGTGTATTAACCAAAGTCGATTTTTGTAAACAAATCGAATCAAACAAATCTACAGAATGTTTTTCTTCAATGGCAGAATCCAGCTCCCATACTTAATCTTCGAAAGGGTTGTTTTTTGATATGATTATTTTCTGTAGATACTGAATCAATGGGGCTAAAACCGTTGCTGCTGCAGCATTTGCCGGTGACGTGACGACCAGCTCATGCTAATAGTGATGCCTCCCACCAACGACCTTTTGATGACGCCACTGCTTGACGTGTTCGATCACAATTTTATATTTAAAATCGTATATTTAGAAACTTCTTTGTGACTTTCAAAAGGTGAAATAATAAAAAGCTGTCCGTCTAATTTGTAGTCTTGAAATCCATAAGAATGTACAATTGTTATTTTCTAGTAGTGAAATTATAGAAGGCGTAGTGCACCTTTTAGCAGTTTGCAGTAAACAATCAGAAATCCATTGCTATACGGTAGAATATGTACATTTTTGGTCATGAATTTGAATTTTTGTAATCTAAATTTGTGTGTGTGTGTGCGATAGGGAGCACTGTACTAGTCTGTATTTACCAAGCTCTTTTTATATAGTCAAAGCCATTGCTGTATGGTCAATGATATATGTCACTTTATGAAGCTACTGATTGTACTCTAGTAACCTTTATTTTCACAGTCAGCGTTGCTTTCTGGGAGTCAACCACGGCAAAACTGTTTCATTCTTTCGCGCAGCCATTTTTTTTGACCAAATCTAAACTTTTAATACATTGTACAGATGTATTTCCCTCGGTGCAATTTGACCATTTCCATATAAACATGTTAATTTTGCCTATACATTGCTCTTTTTGCTCCTTTGAACGTGTTTGCAATGTCCTATTTATTTGATCCATCTCTCGAAGTTGGGACTAATTCCTTTGCTTTTCTTGCGTGTCTTTTCTTGCTTGTACATTTTAGACAACACAGCTTTCTATGTCGAGCCAATCACAAAGCAGCTCATTCTTCTTGCAGCGATTTTGTTTTTTATCCGACGTGCACAAGTTACTCAAAGTGCATGATTTCTGGGACCAAGCGCTTGAGTTTTGCGAGACCTTGCACTCTCTCTTCAGCCATTTTGTGTGACACCGCTGCAGCTAAAAGTGATCTTTGCAGAACTCTGTACTTTCCTTTCTTTTGTATTTGAAAACAGTCATTGTGAGCTCTGTTCGGTGTGTGTCAGACGATTGTGGTGAAATAAACTTTACACGTGATTGAGCAAAACTGTCCTGGGAATCATTTCATACTTTAGGTTTTGTAAGTATTAACATGTATGAAGATATTATGTGTGAGAGGAAAGGATGCAGAGGCTAGGATTAAATGGAGGTTTTAAAGTATATAACTCAAGTAAGAGTGCTTTTACTTTAATTTCAAGTGTATGTGACATCTTTTTGTGCTTTTCTAATTCTTACTTTGTTTGAATGGATAGAACCTGTGCTAAATATGATCAGTTTTACATCAGTCAAGGGGCAGTTTTTGAAGGAAAGTTGGAAAATAAGTTGGAAATGATGGAAATCGAGAAGAGTTCTGAAACACAAACATAAGACAAAAGGCTAGGAAAAGTGAATATTCCATCTAAAAGACAAAAACACATTTTAACAGCTTTAAGTTGTTGTTTTCCTCCATTATAAACATTGCACAGAAACAAACCTTGTCTAATGTACACAATGTTTTAGTTGCAAAGGATAACCTAGTGTGAGTGCATCTTTTGCAATCAAAAAGTAAAATTGTAAACCACAAAAACTGCCAAAGCGGTGAATTGTTTGTGAAATCTTTTGCATAAACGTAAATTCAATTATCTCAGCTGCATTTTAGTTCAACACGTCAAAAACAAGTTGATAAAAAAAACTACTGCAGCGAGAGTAAAACAGTATTTGGAGAAATTACTACTCAAAACTGGACATAACATCTGATTTATAATTTCATGTTAATGTACTGAAAGGACAAACCAATAAGTACTGCACAAAGAGTGGAAAAATGAGAAAAGCTAGATAATATCTGAGGGAGTGGTGCAAACTTCCCGTTCAGGCTCACCCTGTTCTTGTTGCTATCCGACACTTCCTAACTGTCATTAAAGTGTTTATGTGTATTTGACCTTTTCCCCTGGTGCCTAAACACACTGAAATGTGAGTTGTAACACGCTTGAAGTTCAACACAAACTCGCTCCTAAATCATCCTGGGTCTGTGGAATCTGCCTTTGGGGCTTATGCGTGTGATGCAAAATGTTCTGTACTATATTACAGTGTACTATATTAACGCTGTAATTCACACATTCTCCTCTGACAGCCCTCGTGTCCTGGAAGAAGTTTCACATGAAAAAAGATGACTTAGGTATTGAAGTACCCGTTTGATTAAGTAGAAGAAGATATTTTGAATGGGTCAAATATTGTGATCTTGATTTACAATCTTCATTTGAACATTATCGGTATTTCAGGGTCTCAAACCATAAAGAAAAGTACGTTGTAATTTTGACCTGTTCAAGCCTGTAATGGAGTAGTTAGGAAGTGAGAAGTAGAGATGAACAAACATGTTTTTTTTCCATTGCAGATACCGATCTTTTAGAACCCAGAGCAGCCGATATTTTTTTGCAGATTTTCATATTTTTCCCCAAAATATATTATTTTAAATGACTACAAACTCAGTTCCTTTCTCTGCTTGATAAAAGTACAATAAATGGGGGAAAAAGCAAACATAAATGGAACAGAATAATCACATTCTTTCCTTTAAGTCAGCCCAAAATACCGGCTTTAGCTGGATATGCCAAAATGCAAATATTGGCCCAAAAAATAGGCAAATTATACATCTCTATGGAAAAGTACAGATATCTGCCCTCGAATGTAGTGAAGGAAGTAAAAACTACCCAATGTATTCTAAAAAAGCACACATTGGATTGAATTGTACTTACTTTTCCCTTCTGCCTTCCGTCTGTCTGCCCCGATCTGAATCAAGGCAGCAATAATACACCACGGTTGAAAAGAGTATGAATAAGAAGTAATAAAATCCTCATAAAGTAGCTCTCCATTATTCAACCGAGCATTCACTGAGCTGACAGATACCATCTGCTCTTAATGTTAACATCTAATAATATAAGGTGATCATAAAATAATCTCATTTCCAGACTCACTTTCAGACTGTACTATTGTTCAGATCTTTTTCATATTCAAATCAACGGCTTTCGGTGAAGCCGGTGCAACAGCGCCCTCTAGTGGAGCAAGAGCGCTACTGAAGTGAAGGCTGACGAAAGTGAGTACAGTCAACAGCGCTGAGAGGTGGCAATTTCAGCTGACAGTTTCAAGTGTTCTCTGATGGATCTCAGAGGTAAAAGGCCTGGTGAAGTAAAAAAAAAATTTCCCAGACTTTTCAGTCCAGTTCATTCAGACAGAAGTGGAACAGCCTTGGAGCGTCGCAGTGCTGCTCACAGACAAAGAGAACTCATGTCATGTCCTGAATATTAGATGTAATGTTTTATTTCATGTAATTACCCACGTGAATAGGCAACGGAACACTGTCATTCAGAAGAGAGCAGTTCAACTCACAAACGTAAGTTGAGGGATGATCATTTTACATGTTATTATCCGTCAGACACATGAATTAGGACCTGTATGTAAGTCGAAATTCAAAATGTAATTAACTCACATTGTCCAGTTATATTGAAATAGATTTAAGTTAATACAACTTATTGGCACTATGACTTTTCATAGTGACAATACTATTATATTATTATTGTTATTACATGTGTTCTGTATTTGAAGTGTTAGAGTAGACCATATTTGTACATTGATATTTACAATTTACATTTTAACTTGTGTTGGTCTCTTTCTGGTCCATCAGAGCATGAGGCCCCCCTATTGGTCGTGACCCCAAACATTTGCTTGGCTTGTTTATAACATGGACCGGCCCTGATCCTGAGTTGTTGTTTTATACATTTATTATGCAGCCAAAGTTAAAAAAAATGCAGCCATCTTGAGAATCTTGTCAGAAACGAAGCAGGACAGGGCCTGAATGTGGTCAGTGAGTGTTGGAGATGCAGATTGGCAGCCTCGCTTCAGTCAGTCTGCCCCAGGGCCGCTGTGGCTAGCTAAAGACATCTTCCACCACACAGAAGTGAAGGGAATTAATAATGCAAAGTAAAGCGTCATCACCAGCTCAGGTCTATGGAGCGGTGATCCTGCTTACAGTAAGAACACAGGTCTTTCAAGATATGTTTTACACATTTGAACGTGTGACGCTGAATAAATGTGAGATGCATTTGCAGATGAGTAGGCATCGAAACGCCTCCCAGAAGAGTCCCATGGTGCACCTTTATGTGTTAAAGCTGTGTACGTTTCATCTGGTGTTCATAAGGCTACAAGTCACAAAATGTAGCTCCAACTTCTGAATCTGGCATAAAAATCATCCAACTGAATGATTAGTTGGTAATAAAAGGTCAATAGCTCAAACTTAATTCTTTTTATACCACTGTACTTTTCAAGTTTTAGTCTTGCTGTGTTTCTTTGGGCTCTGTTTCCAGACCAATCCACAACAAGATAAACCAAATTTTCTCTTTGCAAAACTGAATCGCAGCATTCTACATTGACCCACAGACCTCACTGTTCAAGGAGAACGCAGTACACATTTCTCACAACACACACTTGCATTTATGTGTGCAAATGACTAAACATCAACCCATTTATCACCTTGATTTAATAGTGTAATTTAAAAAGTCATATATTATAGTTACTGCATTGACACCACACTCTTGCAGCTGCACTTATGAATGATGGACTTACCATAACCTCCAGGAATAGCGTGTTTTGTTTAAAAGCCTGTTTGAGCCCAAGTCTGGGACACAGTTCAGTTGTGTGCATATATTTTACTCCGCTTTTGACAGTGGTGATAAATCTCTTCCACTGTGGGCTGTATTGTTCAGCGCCCTGTTGTTTAGCGCTAAAATGTAGGACTTGCATATCGCTCAATCTTCATATCTTCATTCAGCACTTCAGCCGGCCTCGCTATATTTAACCAGCTGCGTTGTTCTGCTGCTGCTCGTCTAAAGCTAAACAATACGGCAGAGAAGATGAATGTCTCCATCTGTAATATTACCGTCACATCATATCAGCACGCGTCACGAAAATTATGTGCACCGGGTTTTATCAGCGCAAAGGGAAAAACACAGGAGGCTGAGTCAATGTAAAACAACAAAGATAATACATTTAATATTGTTTCTCTTTTGGGCAATGCGAGATACAATGTAAACATGTACAGGATACAAAAGAAGTCATCAAAATGAAAGAAAAGAGAGAAGGAAATGGCTTGTTTTCAAAAGGCATAAGGAGAATGTTAGCAATTAAGAGTGTTTTTTTTTTTGCTTTTACCAAACAAAATACAGGAATATTATGGAAAATCATTATTTTAGTAGCTTAATTCATAGTGGAATTTGTCAGTACATACAAGTATTTTTATGCTGTTTTATTTTTCTTTGTAATGACAGAAAGAAAATATGGTAAAACCTATATTAAATTAATAAAAACATTAAAAACAAAAAAAAAAAAGAATGCAGAAAGACCTTATAATCCTGTTGTCATGGTAAATTTAAAACTGCAAGGAATCCAATATTTTTTGAAGATTTATCTAATTTGTGATTAATGATAGTTATTATTGACAGATATTAATGATGCCTTAAACTATCACTTGCATTACAAAAAATAATCGTAACACATTTGGTTTGTGTACTGACATTCACTTCAAATCACTCCACCAAAATACTGTCAAATTTCCACATTATTAGTATAACAAACCAGCAATTTCTTCAAATATATGAAAAACAACCAAAACCCACATATGTTGATGACTTCATTTTTATAACTTATGACAAAAAAAACACCACATACCTTTTGAAAAGATGATATTCAACACAATTTGCAACAACAATGGCAGTAAAAAAACACACAAAAAAACACAAGAACAAAGATTAGCACCTCCTTTGGTCCACCTCGAGGCCGTCGTACCTGTTCATGCTTGTTTTCTGCTGGTAAAGAAACTAAAATGTGCTATGGATGGATTTCATTTGGCACAGTGCGGTCCTTAAACAGGCCATTTCAGCCCCAAACATGAAACTGCAAATTGACCTTGGCTTTCCCCAACATCCATCAAATTTAGTCGGCATATAAATGTGTCACTCAGGATGCCATAAGCGATGAAGGATCATTGAAAACACACCGCTGTGCTAATTCTAAACAACGTGGAGGGACAGAAATAGCAGATTTATTCCTCTACAAAGTTCTGCCTGACTCATGCTGGTGCCCACGAACTTATTCAAGGGAAGTTCACTCAAGGGGATCAATAAATAAAACATGCTTCTTCCGTTTTATTCTGCCTACGTAAAGCTCCTTTGTTCCGTTCTCAAGCTTCAACCGTTACGAAGATATTAACACAAATACACTTATGTAAACGACGGCTCACACATAACAATGCCTTCACAACAAAACCTGCTTTTCCAATTTGGATCTCGGCACAGAAAGTTCCCCACATTCAGACAGCAATTAACTTGAAAGCGTCGCCTCAACGTTAGCAAGATTTAAGGGCAAATCGTTCAAATCTGACTTTCATTTTTTGGTACATTTAATTAGCTTATCTTCTCCGCACTAAAACCCCCAAAAGACACGCAAAAAACTGCACCGTTTGAAGACAATTTTTGGGAGTTAAAAAGGAAGAAAAAAAAAAGTTTCTCAGCAGCTCGAGCCGGTTCGCTCAGCCTCGGGGCGACACGAGATCTGACGACGCAGGCAGTAAAAGAATAAGATGTTCTGTCAGTTCTCAAACTTTTTTCCTTTTCTTTTTTCTTTTAAAGATGGCGAACAAGAGAAGCTAGAAGAGACTTGCAGATGGCGGGGCCCTCAAATGCTCTGTGACGCACGTGCTACATAAATCTCGGAGCGGTGATGATACAGACAGCAGCTCGTTAACACGTCTGATCATAAAGAAGAGTCTATTAAAAGGCTCGATCGCAGCGTGCAATTTGAATGGTCACAATTAGCGAAACGTTCAGGCGGCAATTATTGAGGCGTTTATTAATGTAGCATGAAAACAAATGAACCCGTCTCCGTGTAAGTACGAGTATAACACCTGTGATTGCGGTTCTATTTGTGTTGCCAGTTCCTATTTCAGTTTTCTCTCTAATGTTGATTTTAAAACGTGTTAAATTGATTCATCACAATGAATCGATGACTGAAATAACTTATTAGTGATTGAATCTGAATCTAAGTGGACTCTGTTTCATCCCATGTAGTTTTTAGGACTCAGACAATGCAAGAATTACATCAAAATGAGACGAGAAATGTGTAGAGTTAATGTTTAGGGTGAAAAGCTTGTTTTGATTCTAAATATAATCCATTGCGATGTTCTCGAGCGGCTTCACGTTAGCTTCATCTGGGTCAAAGTTAGTAAAGATCTCATATTCACAGGCCTTTCGATTAATCAGAATAAGAATTGCTTGGTTAATTAGCTGCAGTCCAACTATGAACTCAATCTTTATCCTTTAAAGACAAAAAAAAAACAAAATCCCAACACAGATCGCAATATTCCTCATTTACACATTCTGTATCAAACTCTATTGTTCTCAGAGCGTCACCTCCAATCCACTTTCTGATCCTCCTCACGTTCTTCTCTCACAAAACAGCCTCCGTGACCTTCTTTGCTTCTCCAGCGTGCAACATGCAAACTATCCATCTCTTTGCAAAACGACTTGACTCATTCACACTCACACGTCCAGGAAAACAGGCACTGGCCCCCGGGAACCCCCTCAAGCACGCCTCGAAAACCTGCCGCAGAAACCAGCAAACCAGCATCAGAAACCAGCAGCAGGCAGAAACTATTGTGGAGGAATAGCTGACTATACGGGACGATAACAAGGACGGGAGCGAAATGTAGTTCGATTATTTATGAGGTTTGCAGGACGGTTTAAATGGTGCAGTAGAATGAACAGTGCCATAGATTATGTCCTGTAGATACACAAAAAGATGCGTAACTAACAAACTAGTTGAAATTACAAGGGGCACATTCTGACCAAAAGGTTTAGCACTTGTGATGGTTATTTTATATGAGAAATGGCTTTAATATTTGTGTAGTAGTTTGTGTCAAAAGTTTTTTATTTTTTTTACACTGAATAAATTGAGGGGCAACTTTTTGTTTTGTTTTGCTGTCAACAGTGGTAATGAACAATGGAAAGATTCATAAATCAAGCCCTAAGGCTACGTGACCAGCATGATAATAGCGCATTGCAGAACCAGTCCAGTGACTCTTAATGTTAAAATTGAGAACAGAGCTATTTTTGAGGCTCAGAGTAAGAAGACACTAACATAACAAGCTGAACGAAGCAAAATACCACTCCAAGTATGTTTTTGATGAGCGGATAATGTTACAATAAGGCTAAAAGCTCGAAATAATGATGATACGTCCTTTTAAAAGGGTCACCTAGCATTGCATTAGCGTCATAATGCTGCACACACACGATCGCTATCCTTACAGCAGCGTGTGTGTGAATAAAGGTGTTGTAACTGAACTAAAAGCACCTGAGGATAAAGGGGTTCGGGTTTTGGCCTGTCCCTGACTCACGTAGTCTTTAGCACAGTGACGTGTCCCCCTGCGGCGCATGCTACAGCTGCCAAGAGCCCAGTGTGGAGAAGAGCGAGAGACTTCTATACTTGGCATCACACCCTGGAAATAAATGAACTGAGGTGAGTTGGCCTGAAGCACCAAACATCTGCTCGCTTGTTCGTCTAGTGCCTGCTTTCTCTGGTCCACTTGCTTTTAGTCACCAATGCCAGTGGATCCAAATGTCAACTTTTGTGGGGTAAGAATGTAAAAACCTGTTGCGAAAATGTCAAGCGAGGCGTTCGAGTAGGAGGAGGAGGAGAAGACTAAAAACAAGACAACAAAAATCAAAGCATCGACATTCCATTTAGGCACAAATGTGACAGCTCAGAGCAGGGCGCGAGGACCACTCCGAACGTCCCGGGATCCAGATGGCTGTGATGTCAATATTGTACGGGTCAGTGGGTTACCGCCGCGTCACCCACAAATCGCTGTCCAGTGCTGACAGAGCGGGGCGCGGGGCGGGGCGGGGCGGGGCGGGGCGGGACCGGGGTCATTCATCCAAAACGTCTGTCACATCGGAGAGACATGGTTTGCTTTGGTCCAAGGCTTCTTCATTTTGGGGTGTGTTAAGAGCCCCACACCTGCTCTGACACTGGAAATGATAGAAAACATTTGATGACTGGCAGTTGGGACTGGGGACGCCTTCTCCCGACAAGTGTGTCTGGTTTCTTCAGATTCTTTGTTTCTTTGAAGACTTTTGGAATTTTCTATTGCACTTTTCCTCGAGGGACATTGCAAAGTGAAACAAAAAGGGTAAAAAATAATAATAAAACAGAACAATACACATTAAAGCATAAAAGAAGAAGCCGCACAGCTGAACAATAAGCTTGACACAAAATGATTCCCTTGCATTTGTAGCCAAAGCTTTTAAAGCATTAAACAATAGTATGCCGCTGTGAGTGAGTCAACACATTTACATAACGCCTTCGTCCACAGTGGCAATGTCTCAACAATTTCACTCTGGGGTGCAATGTATGAATAATGATGCAATTTGCAGAGCTGATTTATTATGTTACATTACACGGAAAAGGGGAATTTGAATAGACAAATTGTTGTTGAGGAACACTTTGATTGTCAAATTGTGATTTAAGTGAAAATTATTAGGTGAAATAATAATAAATTTAATCTGGCATTATGTAAAGCACAATAAAGATGAAAGAAGGGCCCATGATTTGCTAAAGTTGCATCACACAGCATAAGGAAAAAAGCCAATAATAATGTGCTGAAAAGCTGCACTTTGAAAATGGTTAAAACTGTGCACAATGCTTCACTGACCAGCAGTGCACTTCTGATGCACTGAGGGTAAAACAGCCTCCACTGGATTGTTATTTTTGTACCGCTTTCGTCCAGTAGAGGGCTGTATTTACCCATTTTGGTGGAGCATTGACACTGAAAATGTACCTCTCTGAGGTAATACAAAATAAATATAATAAATAAAATGCTGTAAACGGACTGCATCTTTAAATTAATGAACCTTAAGATTTTAAAGTGCATTAATTGACAAAACAGAACCACTTCGTTCCTCAATATTGTCACTGTGTGACCACAAACAACCAAAAATAAAATATATAACTGCGATCTAGCAGGTTTTAATACTCTGACACTGTCCAGCAGAAATAATGAATAATTAGTGACGAGCAATTCATTAGAAAATGTATTTCAGCAGTCTTGAACATCAGCCATTCTCAGCTCTGAATCAAGTGCTTCCAGGTAAAATACTTTTTTTGCTGAGTTTAGATATAAATCTATCTTTGTAAATCGCTCACTGATTCTTATAATCTTTGGTTACTCACATTTTGGGCAAAATGTAATAAAGTTTGTCCCTGGGATTCCATTTCCCCCACTTTATTCCAGTATTTACTGCCACCACACAATGTCATATAAAATAAATATGTACAAGATATATTTTCCTGGTTGAAAACCACAAAATTTAACTTACATTTGTGTAAACTTTGCAACTTTTTCAGCGAGCCAGAGATGAGGTGGTTCTGGAGCTCTCAAGTCACAGTTGCTTTATTTTATTTTGTACAAAACTAAAACTCTAAATGTATTTTCAAGCTTTTCAGGATTCATATTTGTTTCCAGATGTGTACATCTAGGACACATTACAACATTTTCTGAGGGCTAAAAACACTAATCTATAATACAAACTATGCCGATTTTCTATAATGCCAATTTCTACAAGTTAAGCACCTACTGCATATTCTGCCAGTGTCTCCAGATGAACCAGAGACAAGAGGCAGGAGCTGATTGAGGCTGTGAGGAAAACCATGTGACAAGAAAGCAGAAATAGATCTCTAAGGAAGACAAGCTTCAACACAAGACAAACATGAACAACGAAACATAAATGAGATCCATATGTTTTTAGCTTTGACTAAAACTTTTGACTTGTTGGAAAACAGAAGAGTCAACTTTTAGCAGAGCTCGAGATTAGTTTTAAAAATACTCTTGGTGGTGATCATGTAGACCTATGGCACTGTTTTTTTTCTTCTTCATTCTGATGCCATCCACCTTTTCAGACCTCCACTCATGTGATCAAATACTGAAGGCACTTAATGGCCATCACTGTCAAAAGACATGATGCAAACTTTCTTTTGGACATTATTACTCGAATAAACCCTTTTTCAAGTCCATTCTCAACATATTCGATCCAAAACTCAATCTGACCTTCAGCCGAACCATTCATTATCCCAAGTATACATTTTAGTAAACCAGCACTAAAGTGTCTTTTTCCATTTACAAAGCTCTGGCTTATTACAGTCTCTTTTTTTTTTTTTTTTTAAATGTACATAGTCAGACATATTGCTTATGGGAGATTGGGGCGACATTCTTAAGGGATTATGTCGTCCAGTTTCTTGGAGACATCTAAAATCGGGGCGGAGGATATACAAAAAAGTTGAAATGTTTTGGGCTTATTTCTTCCTCTCAAGATAGTTAGAGGGAACCCATCCTTTTCGCGGGATCAGGCTGTCCTGGACTTGGCAGTACCACCATCCATTTGGGTTTCTCTCCAAAACCTCCAAACAAGTGCCCTCAGTGAAACCCATGGTCTCCTCATCTCCTCTGTAATCGGCAATGGACACGTACACATCCCTGCCCAGGTTATTGTGAATGATCTGGCCCTTCTCTATGGGCTTGGGGCGGACCGTGGAGACGGGGATGCCGTTGCGTTGGTTGCTAGCGCTGAACCCGCCGCTCGTCGAACCCAAACCGGTGCGCTCTGACGGCCTGGTTTGACTCTCGACGACCACGTGGGGGCGCACCGTGCTGAAAGACGCATTCCGACGCACTCCCAAAGTGGCCGAGCCGGAGCTGTAGTGATGGTCGCTTCTACCCAGCGAGTCGTTCCTCCTTAGCGACCCTGTCATGTAGTGCGTGTCCTTTGAAGGTTGCGATGTAGTCACGAAAACCGATTGGGGTCTCACGGCGACTTGGCGCACCCCGTTTCTCATCCGCACCCCTCCGTTCACCATTTGGGTTGGTTTGGAAAATCCGCCGGGAGGCTTAGACGGGATTGGAGGTGTGTTCCTACTTACATTCTGATGCTTCTGGCCTTGGATGTTGATATTGTTGAGCGCCATGACATGCTGCTCGTTCTTCTCCAGACTATTTGACTTGCTGTGTCTCTCCGACTCTGTGCTGCCTTTCTGACGGACGGGTTCAAGATAGTAAGACGGAGCCCAGCCCTCTTCAGAAGCCCAACGGATGTACCACCAACCGCTTTCTTGCTTTTCCAGCACCTCCACCTCTGCTCCGGCTGGGAAGCTAATCTCAGAATCTTGAACTTTTTTGTATGCGTCGACCGAGCGATACATAGTTGGTCCTTCCATGTCCAAATCGGCTCGGCTTCCTTTCGAATAGATGGAGGACACATCCGAGGTGCTCCGCGAACACATCGAGTCCTCAGATGAAATAACCGACGCCGTTTCCGAATCGTCTCCTCTGGATGTTTTGAGACCGGAGCGATATTGACTTGTTGATCTCAATTGGCGTCTAAGGGACCCAATATCCTTCCTATCTGGGCTCTGTGGTTCTGATTTGGAGAGGAGTGGTTTGGGACGAACGGACGGTTTGGGTCTGGTAGATGGGCTTTGTCCTATCCTCTGCTCCACGTCCCGGTTGAAGTTGGTAGTCTTTTTAGCGCCTCTGGGTAATTCGTCCGATGAGGAGTGAGGGCTGCTGCTGTCTTGAGAGCGAAAACTTATGTCAATATGTCTCCCAAGGGTTTGGCTCCTTCTGTTCATTTCTGGAGTTATTTTCATGGGTCGACTCCCAGCTAAGGGCGAAGAACCCGATGGTTTACGCGGGACGGTAGAAGAGTGATACAATCTGGGTGAGCTCGGTTCACTCGACCCCTTCAGAGAGGAGCCATCCGCACTGCCACTCGCTCTGAAATCATTCTCGTAGATGCACTCTTCCTTGGATACTTCTTCCACTGATCTAAACGTAGATTTCCGGCGGCTGAAGACCGGCGACGCTTTGCAGACGGGCGGAGAGGATTTGCAAGATGGCGGAGAGCTGCCGTACTTTTGACCGACAATGTTGCTTAGCTTGACCTCTAACGATCGGTCCTCTTTGAGCGAATCGACATCGGATTCGCCTTCACATCCCACGGCGGGGATATCGTACTCGGGCTCTTCGTACACAGGGCGTTTAGGTGTATCTATAGGTTTGGTGGGGGTTATAGCACTAGTAGTTGTCGTGGTAGTAGTGGTAGTAGGCGCTTCTTCAGAATCTGATTTCTTGACAGGCGGGGCGGGCGGAGGGATTTTGGGCCTGGTTAAAGTGCTGGATCTGCGGTTGAGGTTGGGTTTTTTGCGTTTATCGATGTAGGAACATGGAGCCCACCCCTCTTTCTCTCCGATCTGCACGTACCACCAGCCGCCAGGGTTCTTCTCAATCACCTGCACAATAAAAGGCACAGAAATATGACAAATGTTTAGTGCTGGCTGTATTAAAACATATTTATCGTGCACTGTCACATAAGTCGCAGTAAATGTCACTGCTTTGTATAAACATATATTTCTTGCTACAGTCATTTGTTCTTACTACCAACTTCCATAACTCTCTTACATCTCATTATGTAACTCAGTTTAGTTGTTCAATGTATGTCACTTACACAAAACTTTGCATTCATATTGCCCATTACAATTCGTATTGTTATCTTGTTTTTGGTTTTCTGTACATATTTTTCTTTGCAGCTAAATATTTGCATCTTATATTTGCATCTGTGATTCTGATTCTGTCAGTTTAATG
Organism: Eucyclogobius newberryi; assembly: GCF_026437365.1. NCBI lineage: Eukaryota > Metazoa > Chordata > Actinopteri > Gobiiformes > Gobiidae > Eucyclogobius > Eucyclogobius newberryi. The sequence goes on from NW_027316056.1 coordinate 12,254,358, forward strand.
CCTGGTTTGTCCAGGATTGGTTCATTCTGATGTAGAGCAATGTTTCCCAACATGGTTTAAGGGCAAGTAGCACTTTGTATGGTTCACTGCAATAATTCCATATGTCCTTTTACTTTCTCTATAAATATGACTGTTTGTTTATTTATTTTTTTATGTTCTATGTTAACAAGTTATTTCATTATGTTCTGCATTTAGGAAAAGGCTTTTGTTTCTAAAATGTGCTACAGAAATAAAGTAGATTGGAATATTGAATTGATTAATTCTCCAGAATATTGACTTTGATCATATTTAAATGAATACACGCTCTCACACTTATCTTCTTGTTCAGTAAAAGTGAACATATATAATATCACAGCTGCCACACCTAATAGCTTTGGATTTGATAAATGGTAAATGGTCACATTTATATAGCGCTTTTCTACCGTCAAGGTACTCAAAGCGCTTTACATCAAGGAACCAGTCACCCATTCACACACACATTCACACCCCAGATGTACACAGACACTGGGGGGCAAGTTGGGTTAAGTGTCTTGCCCAAGGACACAACGGCAGTATTCACATGAGGCAGCTGCGATCGCACCGCCAACCTGCGGGCCAGTGGATCTGACCGCTCTGACTAAGCGGGGAGTCGAACCGCCGACCTTTGGATCAGAAGACGAGCACTCTACCACTGAGCTACTGCCGCCCCATTTGATGAAAGCTCACAGTCTGCAGGTGTAGTTAGTGGGGCTGACGGTGCCACTTCTAGGACACTGGAGCAGTAATTGTCTTTGTGCCAGGACAAGACTTGATTCTTTCACACTGTAGAGGCAGCGAGTATGTTGTGCATACTTGCTGACTTCACACTCGCTTTAATTGACATTCAGCTTTGTCTTCGTTACCACACCCTGAAGAAGGCTCGAGGAAGCTTTTTATATTTTTCCAACTAAGTGAATGCCTGATATTTATCTTTTGGAGATGAACTTTACCCTTTCTCATGAGCACTGTTGGTTGGATAAATAGTATTTCCCTGTCTCAAATATTATATGATGTTAATGAGCAAAAGTCCTGAAGATATCACCAATAAATAGGAAGTGGAAGCTCATAAATAAGGAAATCATAACATCTATTGCATGTCACATATGTGAATTGTGTACAGTACATTATCTTGTGCTTATTTTCTCATTTCCAGCCTATTGTCTATATATTTATTCCAAAACAATCAAGTCTTGTTATACTATGGCGTAGCGTGGCTTAACAAATGTTTCAATATGAACCGTAAATAGACTGCAAATTAGGTGTCTTTGAATAGAAGCAGTGTAGAACATCTCCAACGAAACAAACGCAGATTTAGCTTAGTCAAGATGATAAAGTCAATTCACACATATTGGCTTTGCGTTTCATGTGCTAATCGGAGTGCAAATGAGCTTGTTCACTGCAGAATTACTCCTCAAAATCCCTGACTTTTTACTTTGCCAGTGCATTTTCTGTCTCTCTACAGCTGCAGAGGGGCCAAAAAAAAAAGTCTGCATAATCATCACAAAACTGAAGGTCGCTTCTCCCCTGTTGCCTCAGCTTGCCTGTCGATTTCAGTTCACATATGCATATTCAATGGCTGCCACACCACCTGCATCGTCTGAGCTGTAACCGTGACAATGTGGCCTTCTTACATCAGCCTTTTGTCCTCCGCGAAAACTGATGCCATCCGAGATCGACGACTGGAAATCGGCGATGGTGTAATACTCGGCTTCCACAGCGGGGGGCTCTGGAGGCTTGGGCAACCTGCACAATCCCTGCATCAATATAGAGGGAAGAGAGGAAGCAAAGAAGGGAGAGATGTGAGCTGCTGACAACAGGGACAATTGTTATGCACAATTTGACTATAAATAGACTTAATAGGCCATTACGTGGCATCAATCTTTCCGAGCAATCATTTCGGTCAATAATAGTCTTCATTTGTCACAGTAAACACAGGAATATAGCGTTCCCAGCAGTAAAACGCAGATCGGATATGTCTGTTTTGTGATTGCGTTTTGAGGGTTTCTATACCAACACATGCAGTAACTTGGGAGCTACTTCACATTTTTAGTTTATGCTTCTGCTTTGATGTGTTGTTCGCAAACTGCATCTAAAACGCTTTTAATGGAGATTCTGTCTACAATGACTAATTGTCATTCTCAACTGATAAAAAGTGGATCCAGTTTTAGCATGTTATTACAGAGGTGTGTTGGGATATTATGTAAGAATTGGAATTTGTCTGGCAGTTGTGATTTTGGAATTGGAACATGTCGAGGAAAAGAGTGAAATACTGCTAAACGTTTTGTAAAGTCTAAACTACAATGACATAAGCGTACAGACTATTCTGGTCATGGCAGAGATAATTATCCAACTAAAATAATTGCAGTCCTTGTGAAAAGTGATTTTGAATATGAAGACGGTGCTTCTACAACCGGTATGTTGGAGAAGGCGTGAGGCTGAATCAACTGAGAGAAAATCCCAAACGCTGTCTTAATTACAAGGTGAATTTTTATTTACAGGTGAAGAGGCGACCAGCCACTAGGCCTTCATCAGGTTAAGACATTTGCATGATAAAACTGTGTGCAGGATTTATTTCTCAGTTGATTCAATTACAGATACATCTTTCAGCACTACTGTTTATGTAAAAAATATTATACCATTAACACATGGAGACAATAAGATCTTATTTCAAAACTTACCCGGTTAGCGTCTCTTCTTGGGGGAGGTTTCTGCCTTAAATTTGGAGACCCTAGAAAGTGGAATGATAAAAAGAACAATGTATTCATTCAATACAGTTGGTTATAATACAACAGCAAGAACAGGCGTGTAAAACTAGTTGAATGCAGACAAATTAATATTAGAAATCAAATTACTTCACTCTCATTCTCAGTGTGAGTCAAATCATTTCCCAACACCAATCACTAACCTCTACAGAGCACCAGGACCAAGAATTGATTATGTCATTGCATTATGTCATTCAAAAGTGCATTATGTAACTTTCTGTCCATCACTGCTCGTCTCCATGGAAAAGCTTTGCCCGGAATGTGCCACACAACGGCTTTAACCTTCTCCATCTTGCATTTGTTTCAATTACAAGTGTTTTTTATTGCCTTGAAAAAACATGGGCGAGGTGGTCTCTCCATAGATATGACCTGTGACTTTAGTTTAACGCAATACTGTGGAACAATCCAGACAAAGTAATAAGACCCTCCCCCAAAGAAGTTATAGAGTGCACCTTTAAGTGTGAGATACAAACTGCATTTCATTAAAGTGCACACGACAGGTTAGTAGACATGGAATTTACACAATAGTTATAATCTGACAATAATGATAACACCTTTATTTTGTTAAATTATTGTTTTAACTGTTAGAAAGACGCGTCGCATTTAATTAGTTTCTGCATTTTTGATGTAATGTAAATTAGAAAAACCTGTCATATTCACTTTAAACATTAGAAAGGAATTAATGCAACTGTCATTCATTTCAGTCAAATGATTTCCAAATGTACTGCAAGTGTAATTGTATATATTATTATCTAAAACACACTGTTAATGCATCTTACCTATAGCCTCAAATCCTATACAAAAGGAAAACAAGCATCTCTTAGATATATTGCCCAACTACTGTATTCATGTATTATGTTATTGTAACACAGTGGTGGAAAGTGACAAAGTACAGAGGTAAAAGTATTATACTGGTCAAATGTTCAGGTATCTGTGTAAGTTCATTTTACATTTTACTTTTACTTCTCGATAATTGAGAGCAGGTATCTGTACTTACTACATTGATGAACTGGACTGAGTAGTTGTAAAGTAGATTGCAGATAATTATTGTATTAGTTAAAGACGAAATATATAAATGCAAATTGTTACTTTTGCTTCAACAGTAATTTTTTTTAGCTTTACTTTAAAAAATGTTTTAAGTTGATGTGACACTTTTACTTTTACAAGACATTTTTTGCTCCTGTATCTGTACTTTTACTTAAGTAGCCAAAGGGATTAGTACTTCCACCACTGCTGTAATATTTTAGGCTTTGTTCGCTCACCAATTTCGACTCGATGTGGTGCGACTCTTGCCACCGCTGGACTCCCTGCCTCTCCTCCACCCCCTCCACTTCCTCCCACTCCTCCTCCTCTCTTCTCCAGCAGGGCGGCGCTCGCGGCGATACCCAAACACGGGCTGTTGGTGTCCCGCCCGGCGCTCAGCCTCCTCCCCGTCTCCGCGTTGATCTCGGAGTTGTACGGCATCGGCAGGCTGATCTCGCTCTTCGAGATGTGGCGTTCGGGCGACGTCCCGCTCCCCTCTCCCTCGGCCTGAATGTCCTTCTCGCTCACGGACTTTTTCTGGAGCAGGTTGCTGATCTCCATGATGTTGCCGATGATCTCCACGGGGCCGGTCAGGGTTTTCTTACGAGGGGAGAAGTCATCTTTGAGCTTCTTCAGGTAGGATGCAGGGGCCCAGCCTTCTTTGCCCAGGTATCTGTCAGGTAAACACAGGATAACAATACACAATAATTAGACCTGATTATTGGTGTGTGTTGACGTGCACAACATACATCATTAAAAACTCCAGGTGACACAGTTAATAGGGGCTTTATGTAACTGTTGAATGAGTTTTAAAATAACTTGGTATCTTGAACATGTTCTCTTTCATTTTGTCTTTGCCACATTAGTTTGCCCTTTTTTGCATACTTTTCCTTCAACTGTGAACAATTAGAGAGAAATCAGAGAAACCTCACATCTGAACTATTTACATGACATTGTAATGATCGGACAACTGAAGAATCGGATAATGATCAGCATTTTGAGTAAACATAGCCACTTTATTTTTAAAACATCATACTTTATTTATTCACTCCATAGTCAAGAACACAATAATAGTCTGTATCATTTGAATCTTACTTATAATGATCCACTTATTGTAACTAAATGTAACAGTGATAGTGAAAAGTAATTTGATCGGTAAGGCATGTTTTTAGACAACTTGAAATATCTTTAGGCCACTACAGCCCTAATTTAATCTCTTGTTGTGTTATACTATTTATTGGAGAGATAACTCCGGACTGTGCGGACGTAAGGTGCTAGTTCTGGGTTTGTAGAAGTCACTGCTCGGGGTGATGCAGGAGGAACTACAAGAGCATAGAAGCACAGGGGCCGCGGGGCCTTTTGTACACTACTTTATTACTCCAGGCGTAAGTGTCTAACCAAAATACCTTTCAATATCATTGTCGTTCATCATAGCTCCACAGTGGATTTAAAACCTCAGTTAAAGTCCAATTTCTCTCTACAGGAAAGTTCACCATAACCTAAACAGATCAGTTTGTTGTATTGGCAATATTTTAATAAAAAATAAGCAATTTACAGAAAGCAAAGACAAAGGCAAAAAAAAGAAGACATAAATCACACCCTTCATCTCGACTCATCACTCAGCATCTTTTGTTAAAGGTGGTATGGACGATTTTTTTCAGCAAATTTTTTATCATATTTCCTCGTGGCGTGGATAAATCATTTGTCCTGCCACGTATCAATCATAAAACGCACCTATCGCTCACCTGCAGCTGCGTGCGGTTCCCCACGTTTCCGCGTGCCTAAGCGCATGGATCTATCATAATATAGTTCCCTCAGTGTACGGGGCAAAATGAAGACGGAGAAAGACAGTTCGAGCTGACGCAGAAGTGGACAGAAATCTACGGGAGACGAGAGATGTGATGCGCTCCGTTGCGCTAATAAACAAACGCACGTGTGTGTTGTATCAGTCCACACGGGGGAGTGCGCATGCGCACTTCCGCCTGCGTTCTCAAATCGCCGAAAAATCGTCCATACCTCCTTTAAGCTGACAGAATGTTTTGAGAAAGTGGCCCAAAACATAAACACAACTCAACACAATGAAACTGACTCATTTGGCTTTAGGTGCGCCATTTCTGCTCAGAAGATGTGCTCATCTCTCCAACTGGGACCGCAAGCTGCTCCATCCCGCGCTGCCCTGTGAGAGAGGCATGACTCAAGCCTAAAACTGGAGGATTAGTTCATGTCGGGGGCCGCTTTCGCCAAACAAACATGCGCAACAGGGCCGTATTGTATTGAGAATTATAGCCGTGGATATCCTCGCAGCTTACTGTGCTTCACGCATGCTTCACGTGTGTGTGCATTTGTGTGTGTGCATTTGTGTGTGTGCATTAGTGTGTGTGCATTTGTGTGTGTGCATTTGTGTGTGTGCACGTGTTGGTGGGACGTCACAAGGCAGCATGTGATAGTGATCAGCTGTGCAGGAGAGGCTCACGACGGGCCTTTGGGGAGAACAAGCAACTAGCAGGAAAAATACAACACACGTAGCAACACAGGTGATGTACCATGTGGTTTATGATGACTTGTACCATTTTACTCTTTTGTGCTGTGTTATTATTGGAAATGTTACTTAAAACATAAAAATTATATTCAATACACTTTTTCTGACATAATATACTGTATTTTCCGGACTATAAGGCGTACCTTTTTCATAGTTTTGGCCGGTACCTATATTTATACTTATATACTTATACTCCGGAGCGACTTGTATGTGATATTATTTGTTATTTTCACACTTGCAACCGCATTTCATACTCCAGTGCAACTTATATATCTTTTTTTCTTCTATATTATGCATTTTTTTGGCTGGTGCGACTTATACTCCGGTGCGACTTATAGTCCAGAAAATATGATAATCACATCCAGCAATGATTGACTTCCGCTATCATTATATGTGCATCTTTAACCGATCAAGAAAGTTAACAATATTAAAGCAACTACAGATTATAACCACTGCACAATAATATAACAAAGACTAAATCAATAACATGCCTTTCCTTTTCAAACTATTACAACGTTTATGCCCATAACGATACGTAAACAATGAGTTGCATTTATGTCATTGTAGTTTTTCTTTTTCTTGAAATGGCACTAACAAAATCAAATGGAATGAACAAAGACTAAATAATAAATAAATGTTCAGAAAACGCTCCAATCAGCACGCACCCACTTTTACCTATACGTTTTTTTAATTGAAAGGTGGAATTTGTACAGATTTCCAGAAACGATAAGCCATTGTTTATCCTAAGAAACAACGTGTACCAACTGATTCAGGCAATTTCCATTACAATATTTTGAAAACTAAAATGCTAATAATGCCTGGTTCACCGAGGGCATCTCCACACAGTGTAATCCTATCACTTTTAAGCCCGAGAGAGTTCAAAGAAATCAACAAGCAGTAAACAGCCCACAGATGCAGCAGACGCAGCAGACAGGCACCGAGAGACCTGTGGAGAGGGCACCATATGCTCCAGTGGCCTCTCCCCAAGACTTTTATGGAAATGAGGAAACGCTGCAAACGTGGGCCAATCTCTGGACGGAACAAAAACACCCTCAAAACCTCCCGGAAAAGTTAGCGACGAAATGTAGAGGCAATGAACGATTATGGTTTTCACGCCAATTAGAGGGTAACGGTCACGATTCGTTGAAACTTTAAACAATTAACTCAGTGTTTTCTCATGTTTTGGTTACAATGGGGGAAAAAAGAAAAGACAAGCGTTAAATTACTTAAATTAAGTGAAAAGTTGATTTGCAAAAAGTACATGAGGTTTTTTTTTCTTTCTTAGAGGCAGACTACTGCTGCGAGTGCGGGGATAACGATATGCGGCCGATATTTTAACGCCGCATCAGGAATGTGCTGAAATGTGCCAGTAAAAATCTTGGTTAAGGTTCAACAACAAAAGTGCAGAAATATCACTTTATCCTCTTGTTTGGGAGATTACGCTAGATCTTTCTGTCTCTTTTTGAGCTGATTTTAGTTCGAATCATACATGACATATTCCTATTTTGCAGATCTCCAAAACAGTAATTGCAATATTATCACTGTTTTGCAAAATCTCCAGCCTCTAACTGCTTCTGCATCTGATTTTGTCAAAATTGTGTTACAAAATGACCAGTTACCACAATGAAACCACTTAATGCTAAACACATTTGTACTTCCTGGGAGAAGTTATAATGACATTCCAACTTACTGAGCGACAAAGACTTTTTTAATACACTCTGCACTTCCCTGGAGCTCTCTTTCCCTCTTAACCACAGCTAAATGTGTGTCAGCGCTCGACAATCCCAGGACGTCCTTAACTCAAAATAGTCTTTTTAAATGAGACTTCATCAAGCGTGTCCAGAGTCTCACCTGATGTACCACCAGCCCTCCAGGTTCTTCTGAATGACCTCCACCGTGACCCCTTTCTCGAAGCTCACCTCGTCCTTGCCTTGGCTGGTGTACGGCTGGATCGTGACATACTTTTCCTCTGTGGGGCAAAGACAGAGAGGTAACAAAAGAAACACAGCGTTAGCAGGTTCCCCCGGGGCCCGGAGAAGACAAACGGTGATCGTGACCCATATAAAAATGCTCTGAATATTCTCATACGTAAACTAAATCAAAGCGTCCATGAGCAGCTGGACCTAGTTTCTCACAAGAACATGCACATCATGTACTTTAAAGGCAAATCCTTTATCAAATTCACGCAATCTCTACAATCAATCCTCAAGTGCACGCTATAGAAATCCTACAATGGGATTAAGGGAAGTGAAGGTGAGATTTATACAAGGACAAACGGTAGGAACAGACTTTCAATCAATAAAGGCAGAAGTGGATTCGAGCTCTGAAGATTTCGGATATAAAATTGGCAGATTGTGAGAGTAGTTTAAGTGCACTATGTTGAATTAAATACAAAGAAATGTAGAAAGGTTTCTAACAACTTCAATGCAAGAGGCAAATTAACAAATGGAAAATGAAGTAAAACGAGTTTCTGGACGTAGGGTTACAAAATACTGTCAATAATCAGACAATATAATAATAATTCAATAAGTTAGGGCTGCAGTTTAACAATTATTTTAATCATTGTTTGGAATGAATTGATTATAATTTAGTTTTTTCAATACATTTCTAACCAGATTAAAGCAAAATATGGTGACTCATAAACAATGTAGAATTGCTTATTCCCTTTTGACATTTTTATTTAATAATGACAAATCATAGTAATAATAAGAACACATGTCTTTGCAAAACATCTTTTGCCATGCAGTTTTACACTATAATATTCAAATCTATGCTAAAACTGTGCTGTTTAGCTGTGCCTATGACTGAAACGTTTTAAACTGCACTCTTCTCTTTTAAAAGTACACATTAGAATTGATATGTTTTTTAACTGTTTTAATTCAGATTTTAATGCATCATTTCCTTTTATGTAAAGCTGTGTGGAAGAATTGTGCACTACAGATAAACTTGCCTTGCCTATTTGTTCATGGAAATAAAGATTAGCTTTTCTTATTTTATCTTTAGTAAAGTTATTACAAGTGTAGTTTTATAACGTGTTGCCATTTAATGCTCATTAAGGTTGTCGAAAATTATTTTAATAGTCAATCAGTCACATTCATTCCAATAAATTGTTGCAGGCTTATCATACAAAACAATTAGTGACATTGCAATTATGTTAACTCTCCAATACTTTGTTTCAGTGTGTTCTAAGTATCTACTGTATGTACCAAAATACCACAGAATCCCCTGTAAGGGAGAAAATGGGTCATGTCATGTCATTCCGATGTTGTTTTAGGCCATGACATGTCACGAAATTCATATCTGTGTCTTTTTCCTGTGTGCAGATGATATAAGAATGTTGGTTCCTGATTAATCAGCCAGGATCAGGCCAATTAATGCGTCAGGACCTGATTCTGTGTGGAAAACATCTCCGATTAACCTCTGAAGAGATAGCTGGAACCTTCACAGACGTGAGGGCCTGGTCCATCTCTTTTGGAGCCGATTTGATTGTGATTATGTGCATACGTGTCAAATGTTGTCACCGCCTATAAAAGGCTTACGCTGTAATTGTAAAGTCAGTTAGGGACAGAAAGATTTGTCAGGGAGAGTGAGGTGTTTGTCCACCGTGCACGTGAATAAACCTCCACCTTTTGAAAGAGACAAACTTTATTTGATCATTGTTTGCAGGAAACTTCCATAACACCCCCTTGTATGTGCATAAAAACCCAGTAATTGGCTCTATAACATATAAATGGGAGGACAATGTCTACGATACAGATCTGTTCTTTGTCCATGTGCATGTTTCCTTACGCAGCAGTGAGTCCCACCGTTCTCCTCCTCCTCCTCCTGCGATTCTGGGTCTACTGAGGTTGAAAACATGAAGCTGAGAGGAATGTCTGATGTTGGGATGGTCCGGAGCATGTCGAGTTGAAAAGGAGTGTTGGTGTGTGTGAGGGAGGAGAGGGACGTGAGTGCTCACAGATGGACAGGGGAGTGACCAATGGCTCGGCTTACAAAGAAATATGCAGCATGTATCGAAGTGTTTCAAAGTGTTGGAGGACAAAGTGAGTAAGTTTGATTAAATACTGCGCAAATCACTGTTATTAAGGGCTTCGAGGGACTACGATACTGAAACGTTGAAGGACAAAAGTGAGAGAACTTTACTTACTAGGTTTAAACATTACGTATAATGTCAGGATTGGCTTGATTAGTGATAGAAAACAAGTGAAGAGCTGACTAGGTGTGACTAAATATTACGATTTGGATACCAGTATTTCCCGGACTATAAGTCGCACCTTTTTTCATAGTTTTGGCCGGGGTGCGACTTATACTTATACTCCGGAGCGACTTATATGTGATATTATTTGTTATTTTCACACTTGCAACTGCATTTCATACTCAAGTGCGACTTATATATGTTTTTTTCTTTTTTGACTTATACTCCGGGGCGACTTATAGTCCAGAAAATATGGTATATTGAACTGAAGTTTTGCAATTCATGGGTTTCAGCTTGACATTTGAGGACTTTTTCCCATTGAGAAGAGACAATAGTTGGTTTTGAAGTGTTAATGGCTACGACAACAGTCCTAATTTATAATATATTCACTTATTTATTAAAGGTGCACTATGTAACTTTTGGTGGAGGGTTTGTCACATGCTTGTCTGCATAGAGAGGTTACTGCAAGCCACATTATGGTCTAGCTGGCATAAAGACAAGCAGGACAGCAATAAGGACACCCGACTAAATAGTTTAGTTTAGGTTAGTTTAGTCTTCACGATACAGGATCAAACATGGGTTTGTGTCTGTGTTTCAGTTTTATGCAGCTAAAATCTGGAACAGTCTTCCTGAAGATGTGAGACAGGCTTCTACTCTGACAATGTTCCAATCTAAGCTAAAAACTGTTTTGTTTAGCTGCGCATATGACTGAAATTACTTTCATTGCACTTTTTTCATTTATGTCTTAAACTGTTTTGTGATTTCTGTCATGTCTTTGTGATTTTAAAGCATTTGTTTCCTGTTGAGTGAAGCACTTTGAATTGCCTTGTGTTTTAATTGTGCTCTACAAGTGAAAAGAAAAGATGATCGGCACCAGATTAATCTACTGCTACTTTCCATCTGCAGTCCCTGGGCAGGTGAATGAACAATGTACACATTTCATAATCAAATCAGTATGTAATCATTTCACGTTACAGCTCATTATTAAAGGCGCAATGAACGATTTTTCGGCGATTTGAGAACTCCATGCCACTCCCCCGTGTGGACTGATACAACACACACATGCGTTTGTTTATTAGCGCAACGGAGCGCATCGCATCTCTCGTCTCCCGTAGATTTCTGTCCACTTCTGCGTCAGCTCGAACTGTCTTTCTCCGTCTTCATTTTGCCCCGTACACTGAGGGAACTATATTATGATAGATCAATGCGCTTAGGCACACGGAAACGTGGGGACGAGCCTGACGAGGCTGCAGATGAGCGATAGGTGCGTTTTATGATTGATACGTGGCAGGACTAATCGCCAGTCCACGCCACGAGGAAAAAAGACTTAGATTTGTGCCAAAAAAATCGTTCATTCAACCTTTAACTAGAGCAGGGATATCCCTTAAAACTGTTACGTTTCCATTAAGTAGAATAACAAAATACATAGAATTTCATAATATCCTCGATATCAGAGAAAAAAATCTGATCAAAAAAATATATATTATTATCATTAGTACCGTAGTAGTATTATTACAGACCTGCACCCAGAAGTTAAAGTACACCTTTAACATAGAAGTACTTAATTGAAAAGATAAAGAAAAAGATTAAAATTGATTGCCATTGTACAGAATATAACACGTCTGTGCCAGATTTTCAATAGTACTATTGTAAAATGCATACGACTCTTTTGAATAGTGATATTATTCCACAAAGACTACTGTAAAAGCTGCACTTAGTGACAAAATCAAAACGCTTCTCTCTAATAATGAAGTATTTTATCCCTCATAAACCGATACGTTGGAGCCAAAAGCAGCGCTCTGACTGACTCACTCAGAGAACAAAGATGCTCTAAAGCCAAAAATCAATGCATGTGAATATTAACAACATGTGTCAACGGCTTTACGAGCACTAGGAAATAGTTATATATAAATACATAGTTCAGCTTTAAGGCAAGATGGTCAGTGGATTTATAGGTATTTGTATTTTCTTTCAGAATTCTGCATAAAAATCAAATATTAAGTTGTAATATAAGATTGCGTATGCGTGAAGAAGACGTATTTTGTTTTAATGTTCAAGTCATTAATATAATCATTTTGAAAACGACTTGAATTGAAGATTATTACTCAACATACAAGGAAAAACACACAGTGCCAAAAGAAAATAAAAAAAGCTAAACTATAAACTGTATTGGAAACCCCCGATGCTGTTCTGAACACCACTATAATAACTCAATTTGGAACGATTTGTCAAGTATCAATCCACAAGACGAACACAAAGAACACAAAAGAATGTGTAAAGATTTGTTCTTTTTTTTGGAAAGTGCAAAGTTGCTAAAGCACAACTCAGAGGAACGAGCATAAACGCTGAAGAGAGACAAAGAGAGAGACGCTGAGGCCTCTGGTGCATCAGCTTTTCACTTCTCTCTTTGACTTTAATCTCCAAAAGAGTCTAAAAGTTGCAATTTTAACTTTGTCTGGTGCGGAAACAGTGTTCCTCACCTTCTTGAAAGTGAAAACGAACCCTTTTTTTGTTTCTGTCTCTGTGTTTTTGCTTATCCTATATACTTTTAAATTAAAACATTGATTTACTTAAACACTAAAACAAAAACATGCCTGGTATTCCACTTACGTCTATTGTATTTTGCGACAAAAATAAAAAAAACTCATAAATACACTGACTCAAGACACTAGGTGCAAAACTAATTTGATTTGTTTTTTGGTCAATTTGCTCTCTCAAAATCACTCTTAAAGATGTTTTGACACTGTAACTTCAAATCTTGTTTTCTGAAAATGAGACATAAACATCACCACACACCAAACCTTACAATCTTGGACATAACAAGATTGTTCAGAAGCATTTTTGGAAATCTAATTCCAAGCCTCATTTATGAAAGTCTAATTTTCAGTTAGATCTAGTTTACTCCAATACTAATAAGATATCCAAAATCCTCCAAACAAATATGTCAACAAACGAAGCAAGACATTTAAACCTAAGTCTATCCATGTTTCTTTAAATTAATCACTTCCTTATTTAGAAAGCAAAAGTGATGAAAATATTTAGACTAAGTTAGTCCCAGATGAAGCTGAAGTAGTCCGAGGTGTTTTCATCAAATATACATTTTCTACATCATTTTCGTGCAATTGTCATAAAATTTAGTCATAAAAAAACTCTTAAAACCTCATAAAACCTCTTTTGGAACATATGTATGGATCAGTTAACAGTGATTCAATTGTTAAATGAGTTGATGACTATTTAAATAATCGATTAGTTGTGATTAATCTGTTAATTAACTTAACAGGGATCATCTTACAAGTTAGGGGGGGGGGGGGGGGGGGGGGGTTGAACCTACATTTTGTCTTTTTGTTGCTTTGAAGCTTCAATACATCGTTGTGGCAGTAATTGTTTTGAAATGCTAAAAAACTCTCTCAGCAACGAGCATTAGGCCAACATTAGGCGGTGGGTGAGGCACGGAGCACGGGGAGTGCGTACGGGGGAGCACGGCTGGGCCGCGCACCGCGGCCCGTGCACACGGCGCGTTGTGATCACGGCGCGCAGTGGCCCGTGCGAGGGAGAACCCGCCCCGCTCCCTGCGCAGGCCACGGCGCGCCATGGACCATGTGGATTGAGTAAACAAACATGCTCGACAGGTGACATTATTTGGAGAATTCATAACTTCTACTGATAAACATACCAAAGGATGTTCAGAGACTAAAGGTGAGCAGGGTCTATCAGGCTACTATCGTTTTATCAACGCGGTAACATTTTATGTGAAGCCAGTCTTTCGTCTTTTGAGGGGGGGAGGGGGTCCAGAGAGGGACGAAAAAAATTACGTCTTTTCAACTTCAACCCATTTTGAGATGATCCCTTAATGATGAAAAACTTGTAATACATATTTTCTAACATTTATGTGAGTAAACTACAGGAGAAATTTCAAATGGATAGCTCTAATTTTGATATTTTTTCGCATCACCTGTAGTGTCTCACCTAAATTATGATCTCTATTATTTAAAGTGCTTTGAAACCACATTAATCGCATTGTTCCGTTCCAGCCCAGTGCTTTTCAGTGCGTAGGCCGACTCTGGGTCACTTTTTACAGGGACGTCGGGCTGTGTTGAGTGGGTGGTCAGTCAGAGTCCATAAATCAGAATATATGGACTTGCTTTAAATGATAGTGCTGCGTAAAAAAAAAATATAACAAAGTAGAAAACAGAAGGACAACCCTGAGCTCCAGCTGCCTCCAGGGCCTCTTTTCAGGATGAGGTCACTTACTGCAGCCGTCAGCAGTTAATCAACAGCACTCTGACCCGAGTTAATTTAATTTAAACCTAAAGCACGGCTTTATATTGTCCACTGTGTCTTTTTTACGAGAGAAATGCAAAGGAATCCAAGAGCAAAGAGATGAGAGAGCGTGCGGTCATAGAGCATTAGCTAATTAAGTGTAAATCCAATGAGGTAATGTTTTGTTTTGGCATTAACCAGTGCTATGAAATCATTATGTTAACTGTAAAGCGAGAGGGAAGGAGTGTTTGATTAAATATACAGCAAGTAAAATAATATTTGATTAAGAATAATATTACTTACGATATTGAAAATGATGCAAATAGACGTAAAAAGCTCAACATATTCCAACTTATACTTATAAAGATGAGTATAATTACACATTTTTATACACAGCGACATTTAAGAGCATTACTTGGCTGATAATACATTATTAATTCATATAGTATTAGGGTTATTATTCTAGACTTGACTAAGTATTTTTTACAGTTCAAAAACAAACAAAAAATAAATAAATAAATTAAGAATATACATATTAACTCATCTAATACTATTTCTACATATGATTAAAGTAAAAAAAAAAAAAAACATTTGTACATCAAAGGGCAATATAGCTTGATAAATGTTTGTATATTTATTGATTTAGATTTAGTTTTTATCTAATGGAAAGAGCACTGCAGTTAACCATTTGGCTGTGTGTCTTGTGATTATATCTGAGAAATTACACATTGGTTTTGGCTGATGAATTCCATGTCAAACCATTCCTTCTTTTAACTTTCCAATCATTTCTTTTTTTAAATATCAGTGCTGCTGGTTCACATTCATATACCGGTACAGAATACACAGCGGGTGAGTTCAAAGCAAGAGAAATGGTTGATTCTGGAAAGTGTCAGAAAACACTTCCCCATAATTCAGTGGTGCGGTGAGAACAGCCCACCTCCATGTGCTTTGTTGTGGTGTTTTAAACTTTCTTTCCCTCTGATTATTCCACTTAGACCTGGAGCAGCTGGGACCGCAGTCTGCTAATGCAATCTAATGGCATTTAGGGCGAGCTGGAGGGCTAGAGTCACAAACTATCGGTTCCAGCTTTAGAAATGGATGATGCCAAAATTCCAGATGG
Organism: Eucyclogobius newberryi; assembly: GCF_026437365.1. Lineage (NCBI taxonomy): Eukaryota > Metazoa > Chordata > Actinopteri > Gobiiformes > Gobiidae > Eucyclogobius > Eucyclogobius newberryi. The sequence goes on from NW_027316056.1 coordinate 12,270,275, forward strand.
ACGGCAGTGGTCTATGTTTCTCCAGGGACAATTTTAAAAAGAAAAAAATCAATGCAGAAAATTCACAAATGTTGAACCGTAGAATTTCAATGGGTTCCACCAACTTTTTATTTTGTGGGTTTATGAATTGCATCGATGGAATAATGTCAGAATTTTTGACACAATAGCAGGACAACAAATTAATTGTATTTTTAAAAAGTCCATTATTTGAGAGAACATTATACGTACGGTCATCAATAGTAAATGAAAGCGTGTGTGTGCTTTATAGAAAGTATTTTTTTTGAGCAAAATTATTGTTCCGTGATTTGGAAAGTTAAAATCATGAAAGTCGCCGTGGCCTTCCGTGATTGTACGGTCATTCTTTGGTGGTGACACAAAGTGAGTGACTCATCTCCTCGCTCTGTACATGTGGAGGTCTTTGGCTTGAAAACAGACAAAACCAGGCTCCTGTTTTCACACTTTCCATTGCATCAAACCTGACTTCTCAAGACAAGCTTCAGAAGAACAACCACGACAAATGTAATATCTGTTTTGAAAGGGCACAGTGTATTTAGGGCCAGGTTAAAGGTCAGATCTGTGGAGTACATGCTTTTCACTGCATTTTTGAGCAATAAAAACACCAGTTATTGAATAAATCCAAGCTAGATCATTTTAATGTTACATGGTGCATCTAATGTTTAGTTTTTGGAAGTGATAGCAAAAAATGACACATTAATACTGGCAGAGGTATCAAAAAGTATAAATACACGTTTTAAAAATCTTCAATTTTTCAAATACACTTTTTATATTTTGGGTTTTTGGCACATATATTTATTTTTATATATGTTCCAGCGGGGATTGAGAGAAAAGAACAACAGAGTAATACTTGGTCCTGTCCCTGTCCTATCACTAGTTTTAGGTTGATTTAAGGTTCTCTTTAATGCAATAGCAGACTCTATTCTAAATGCCACTTGTATTCATTCATCTGATATTTTAATATTTACAAAGAAAATAAACCATTAATGACGAGCTCCATTTGTCCAAGCACAACAGAAAAACGGAATAACCCTAACCCTCAACAACAGTAATTCTGCCTTCCCCCATCTCACTTCTAAATACTACAGACCCACGTTGTGTCGTCAGGTGAAACTCAGCAATATGCTAAAACGCTCCCTCAATATTCCAGAGCAGTAGTTTCACAGCACTAACTTAATCTCCGCTTGACGACTTCGTGTTTCCAATTTGTCCGCACCCCGCGATAATAACGTATATTGGCATTTGGACAGTTTTTTTTTAATGCTTTCTGGTGCGACTCGTTCCAATAAGTGGACAGGTTTATTCAGTGAGCAAACATTACAATTCCTGCTGCAGTTCACGCTATATTCCAGCAAAGTCTAAGCGGATTAACAAGACGTGGGATGTGGGGATGTGCGGGGCAAATTACGCTGTATCAACAGTCTGACGCTGCCGTTCGGATTCATAATAATACTAATACTAAACGTGTGTACTAAAAGATGTCCAGAACCCACATACAGCTTCATCAAGGAAAATATCTTGTACATTCACTCATACAAATGCCAAAGTAGAGGTTCTACTGCATCGTTCAGGCTTTATACACTTCATATTCTGTATTTCCTGTAGTATAAGTTATAGGAAGTACCGTATTATGCATTGTTTGATTTGTTAATGCCCTTTAAACATGTTCTTGAGTAATTCTGCTTTGGCGTCTTTGCTTTACAACTTAAGATACTGTATTTACGGAAAATACACATTACTTCAATCAGGATTTGTGTTAAAACTCCATCTATTGGCAGCAGCGGGAATTACCATGTGGAAATAAACCGAAATTAGCTTTCCCCTGACATGCTAATGTAAGCACGCAGTCATAATGAACGCAATTTGGCGGTAGAACTGCTCAGAATTTTAGGACTTGGATCGCGGATGTTTTCTGAGGCTTAAAAAAACAGACTTATGAAACAGAATTCATTAAAAAAACGTGTGAATGAAGCTGAATACAACTTCAGGTATGTTTTTAATGAAGGAACAATGCTATAAAGCTAAACATTTGATCCCATATGTGTCCTTTAAATGAGTGTATGTGACATTGGGAAATGCAAGAATACACGTTAACCCAATACTTTACAAATATATAGACCCTGGGGATAAGTCTAATCTCCCCGACTTCATATGGGCATATAACAAAATTAAAAAAACATGGCTACTTATGATCACACAGAGAAACATTGTGTATTTCTGCTCAATATAATACCAGCTGCCGGTATAAATGTTGCACATATACGTCTCCATGAATCTGGCAAGTAAGGATACGGAGATAAGAAAACTTTCAAAGCACTTCTAGTATTTTATATTATATTGTGTATATAAAGACGTCGCATAGACCACCCAGAAATGTTTTAACATCAAGTCATTGTCTAAACGGCCTTGACTAATCCTGGAACCAAAAGACAATTTAGAACACATTTGAAGCCACAAAAAAACGGCATGCACATTTTCTTTTGTATGTTTTGTCTTCAAATAAATCCTCATTATCTCCAAAATATACAGTTTGCGTTAAATCTGTTTACATAGTCATTTATTTTCACAATGCTCTGCGGCTGTCGAGGTTGTTTCTTTTGTGTTGTGGGAGTTGAATAGCCGTCATTATTACCCCAAAGTGTTTAATGCAGTCCAATTATTCTGCCGCTCGCTGTGAGAGAAAAAAGTGGTCCAAGTTTAACAAACACGAGTGAGATTTTACTGTCATGGCCGCCCAGAATGCTCCCTCTGTGGTGCGTGATTAGCGATCATGTAAATGAGCCTGTTCACGGTGTTGTGGTGAAGTACATACAGGTACAAAAGACAGGAGCTACTTGAGGCGCAGTAATAAATATGTTTGTACCAAGGGGCCGCTTCTGATGCTGCAGGTTACGAGCTGTTATTTGGGCTTCATTGTTCTGCTTCACACTGTTTACTGTATTTGTATTGTACAGCCTGGCACAATACAGACTAATTAGCTTAGAAAACTAAACTTTTATAGAATATTTCCAAAACAAAATGTGGAGAATAGGCCATTTCTCCACTGTGGGTGATATATTTTCCTTTAAACCTTTGTGTATATGTTGATAATTATGTGTGTGTTCACCTCTGCTCTGCTGCCGGTTCACTATCCCCCCCAGAGTCCAGCGCCGGTCCAGTCTCTTCAGATGGGCCTTACGTCTCTTAGTCACTGAGGGGAGCAACAAAAAGGAAAAAACAAAGAAGCGTGGAGTTAGTATAAGAAGCAAAATTAATTTAAAGTTTAAAAAAACCTCCAAGCTTTAGTTAAACTTGGTTAGTTTTAGTGGCGGTAACATCAAACCATATTGTTAATTAAAGGCGCACTATGTAACTTTTCTGCTTCTCCACAGGGATGTTATGGTTTTGCCAGGAATGTTACACAGCAGGTGACGCTACAAGGCAGAGTTACAGGTGAGATCTGTGGAGAGGCGAGCCTGCTCACGGTAAAGTTTAGATCCTCAAAAAACCCAGCGGCTCGACATACTGTCCCACTGGATCAGATGTATTTTCCTCCATGTTTGGGCCGGACCCACACCCACAAACTCAAAGAAGTGTGTTTTTTAACAGATCCATGCCATTTTTATTTTGTCAGAATAAGCGCACCTGATGTGGCCTCATGTATTTAGATGCTTTAGTGCTCTACATGCGTCTCCGATACCAGAAGCTGCTGACCAACAATACCGCTTTACTCGTTTACTTCCATTGACCATTCAGACAGAATGCATGTTTTGTTTTTTGCAGCAAAAACACTTCAAAATGAATGAATGCAAGATAGATCATGTTAATGCCGTGCTGTGGAACATTCTAGGCAAGGCAATAACATGTCATACAGGTGTCAGACCCCCTACAGAAAAGTTACACATCTACTTTTATGATTGATATTCTGAATGAAAGTAGAGCAGTGTCTGATCCTCCATCCTCCTCTTACTTCCTCGTCCTCCCTCATCCTCTCATCTCTCCATTCTTAATCCGTCTGCTTCTTGTCTTGTTCCTGATTGGCCACTGTACCTGGCTTGACCTCCTAATTGAAATATCAGCGCAGGGACGCCACAAAGGGAAATGCTATTTGGAGGTAATTTGGGCCGTGTGCTCCTCTCCAGTGTGCAGAGCTGTCAGATGAATTAGGTTACACAGAGTAGGCCGCGGTAATGAGAAGAAATGGATGACAGGAAGCAGAGCGGGACGTATCAAAGATGTGCAGTGGCAAAATGTTGCAAACAGAAAGACATCCAGTCTAATGGGACAACTGGGCTTGAAACAAAACAAAGAAATGGCGTCACAACATTTTGGACCTCTAACCTAAGACTTTAAGCTCTAGGTTCGAGTTTGCATGTTCTCTTGTGTCCGTATATATTTCTATATTTTATGTGCTCCAGTTTCCTGTATCACTAAAAACTTGGACAAAAGGCTCTAGGGCCAAAACTCCCCTAAAAAACGGGACTTTCCTGGTTAAATACAGGCCAACAATGATTAAAGATTACTCAAACATTCAGGAATCAATCAAAAAACAACTCAAGACTTTGCATATGGTTTGGGAAAAACATTTTAATAGTATCACTATATTGACAGCAATCAAAACATTTTTTTTCATAAAAAACAATAAATGTTACGTTTTCATGACAGTTGTTTGATCAAATTTAATCAAGTGCATCGAGCATTATTTATTTTTATGTAATTTTATTCCTATTTATTGAAGTTTTGCTTGTTTTCTATGTGCTATACATTTTTTCATCTAAAATGCTACATAAATTGACACAAATGTCCATTATTAAAAAAAAATATTAAAAAAGGATTAACTTCTTAGGCAGCCTTATAATCTCTATAGAACAAAGAAGGTTATTTGGGGCTTTATTGAGTAAAATGACACATTTGGACAATGACACTTTGAACATAACTATCCAGGATATTTACTTTAGACCACTCGTAGTCACATTTGCATGTAACACATTCGATGGAAACCTTTAGCTTTGCTTCTTACCTGATGTGTGTCTGTGCTTTGAGTTCCTGGTGCTTGACCTTTGACCCTCTGGACTCGGTTAAACAACCCCATTCTCTCCTCTGCATATCGGTCTATTCATTAAAATCTATTTGAAGCCCTGACCCTTTGTCCTGAATGACTTCTTCATAATTGTGAGCATCTGGGGCCGATGTGTGACATGTGACAAACCAAATGTGTTTTTAAGGGATTTTAGCCGATAGCATTTTGAAATACAGACTGAAGGTACAAACTCACTAAACAAACACATTAAATTGTTTCATATTAAACAGCATTTCCGAGGTTTAGGAATGGGTTGTGTTCATGACACACCAGAGTTAAGTCATTATTTCAATGTGTTACAGGCCTGTATAACTCTGGGTGGGTCACTATTTTGGAAAGAAATATATATCCACCAAAATCAACAAATACTGAACAGTCCAGAAACTTGCTGTATTTAAATTGTGGCTTAAAGTTCTAAAGAACCTTAACCTTAAAACCACTTTTTGATGCCATTGTGAAAAAATAAAGCACATTTTAAACCAATTTTGTCCTGCCTCCAACTCGTTAATACACAAGGAAAGTTGCATGTTGTTGCATGAACCCATTACTGCTATCTCTGCTTGCCAAATGTCATGCAATGTGTTAAGGACAGTTAAGCTTTAATTTAACTTCTCAAAAAATAAAAAAAATAAAAAGAAGAAAATTTGAAGAACAAATTATAAATTTCACCTATTAATCCCAAAATATTAATTATCCAAGTAAAAGTTTTGTTTTATAAATTTGGGGTTTTGACAATTTATGTCTCTGAAAAGCCAATCATTTAATATTTTCATTTATGTTGAGTCAGTTTTGCGCATGCCTTTTCTATTTCAGTAAAAATGTTGTATCCACCAAATTTTGGAGGCATTAGTTTGCTCCTCTGTCGAAGTCAGAGGTGGTCTTCATTTACTCTTATGGTCACAAAATCAATACAAGAAGCAATCACACAACGTCTTTAAAACTAAAGTGTTTAAAGAATAAGAAATATCAATAATGGTGTAAACATTCAATCATTCCTCGACAACGTTAGTGCAACATCCACCTCAGTGTTTTTCTTTCTCCAGGACCGAAACAGATTTAAGTGAGAAAAAAGGCCTTGTCATGACTCGTGCCAGTTCTGTTTATACGAATGTGAACAATCGCAACTTGAATAATGGTTATGGGGACAAAGCACAGACTTTGAAACATGCTTGTGCAATGGAAAGAAGTTTTATGGCTCAGAGAAAGCAAGAATACCATCAGAATGACACAGGAAGCATGTAGAGTCAGTGTTTTTTTATGAAATACCTATTTACATGTCTTCAAGCAGCATTATTTTAGATTTATCCGGGACAATTTGGGTGAAAAATCTCTATTCACCAGCTTTAATGGATCGAAACAACAAATTGATTAAACATAAGAAATATAATGGAAAGTTGCAGCTGTAAATGTTAGAAATAAAGAGTGGTATTGTGTGTGCCTTTACATAATATATATGTGTGTATTTTTGTATTATTCTAAATCTACTTCTGCCCTTTGAATTTCCTCATGGGGACAAATCAAGTTATTTGATCGATTGCTAAACAACTACCGGTAAACTCGAATATGGACATTTATTGTATTTTATTGACTACCTGATCATCTAATTGGAGCAGTCATGTTTCCAATATCATTTTACAACAATATTAAATCAATTCTTCTGTGACAATCTGTTTAAAGAAAAAAGAACGTTCACCTCATTCTGTTACGGAAGCAGGATAAACCAATCGTCATGGTCATTCCCACATGGAGGATTGTTTCAAACACAATTACTTTTGTCAATTTGCTGGCATCATCCAAACCTATGTGTACTGCACTGATGTTTGTTGGCTTGTACATGTATTATGAATTATGACCACGGTAAATGAGGAAGAAAATAACAAATGCATTTTCTAGTTTATGGTTGGGGAGGTCATGAGTGTGTGTTGAAATGCTCTGTCCGGTTGCAGACTAAACTTTGGGGAGGAAGGGTCCTGAAGGAGCTGGAGCCTCCTGGGAGAGAAGCAGGAATGTTCTTTGGCGGCGTTTGGTACCATTAAAGCCCTGCATCTGCGGTCTGCGAGGATCCATGTGTGTGAGTGGAAAACTGTCTATGACCGTGTCCGAGATGTGGAAGGACTACATCCATTTGCCACTGAATAAAGTAAAGGAAGCCTGTGATTAGCAAAAATTTAAGAAATGATATTTGTGGGAGGATATTAAAACTGGACAGTTTTCAGAAAGTTTGACACAATGAAGAAAGAAACTGTCAAATAATTTACTTTCATTCATCTCCGGGTGAACAGTTCTCCTCCTGTCGCCCTTCGAGGCAACTACTGTTCTGATTTCAGGCATTAAAAAATTTAACTGAATTTCATTCATTCACTTTAAAGCCTGACTTTTGGGACTTTTTGTCATCTTAATAGTGTGACACAAATGTAATATTTTCTATATACAGGTTTGTCATTTTTGCAGTACAAATCATAATGCTTTACTCTCTGAACATCACATTTTCACACTTATTATGATAACAAAAAAATGATCATGACTCTATAAACAGAGTTTCATACAGGCACAATTTATGGAGTATAAATGTCACTTGTTGCCTCTACTGATCAAAAAAGTTCTCAATATTGACTAAATATAGTTAATTATATGTTTATGAAAATACAGCAAGCATAATGTATCATTTGTATAATCAATTTATAGTTCAGTTTAAAAAAAATAAATAGACTTTGTGAAGGCCTCTATAGTCTTTAGTGTGTGTGTGTGTGTGTGTGTGTGTGTGCGTGCGTGCATGCGCGTGTGTGTGTGTGTGTGTGAGTGTGTGAGTGTGTGTGTGTGTGTGTGTGTGTGCGTGCGTGTGTGCATGTGCGTGTGTGTGCGTGTGTGTGCGCGTGCGTGCGTGTACGTTTGCGTGTGCGTGCGTGCGTGTGTGCGCGCGTGCGTGTGCGTGTACGTTTGCGTGTGTGTGTGCGTGTGCGTGCGTGTGTGTACGCTAACCTTCTCCGGTGCGGGAGGTACCCAGGTCCAGGTCGTCTCTGGTGCCGCTCTGAGAGTCCAGGTACGTGGCCGGGACCCAGCCCTGCTCCTCTGAGGTGCTCACGAACCACCAGCCTGCAGGACCACAGAGAATCAGCTTTGTCAGGGAGAACGTAAGAGCGACTGCTGCCGTGGACAACACAATACAATACAATACAATACAGACAATGTACTGTGTTTTTAAAGGCTAAGGGGACCTACACTTCTTGTCTATTGGCTGTTTTAAGAGTATCTCGAATAACACTTGTATCAACAAAATATTCCAGATAATGTCCTATAATGTCCTGCATATTGATGGCTCTCATGTTCGATTCTTTTATTCCACTTTTCACAAGTTATACAATAAGCAGCGCCAGGGCTTCTACGTTCAGCACCTTTTGAACTGTAACAAACACATTTATATAACGTTTACATGTCTGCTAAAGAGACATTGTGTTTTTTGCAAGGGTTAAATACTGAAAAATCAAAAGAAAAAAAGTAAACATGGCTTTTAGTAGCAATTTCATGAACATAAAATATACAGACTTTTAATCTGTGCCATTTAAAACAGAAAATATTCAAATTTCTACCTCCAATGTCTGACCTCTGCTCAAATCAAAACACATGTTTTTAGGGACAGAGGATCGACTGAGTACTATTCAAACTCCCCTCCCAAATAATTGACGATTTCTTATGAATTGATGACAGATCTTTCGATTAATTGCCCAGCCCTACATTTTGAAAAGAATCACACCAGAACAAACATGGTCAACAGTAAGCATGTGTGATTTGTGATCGTTTTTTCCTTTTTGATACTTATGCATTTATACCTTCAACAACTCCAGAAATGATCAAAAACAAGTGTGGCTTTCCGTCCTAATTTCATGAACTAAATCGAAACGGACCTTTATCAGTGCTATTAAACACAAAAATATCAAATATGAATTCTGCTCCAAACGACATGCTTTTACTGGCTGCAGACTTCTCGCTTAAGACGCACAATCATCAGCAATGTGAAACGATTGGATTGCGATACATAATTATAATTGTGTATAATTGTGAGAAACAGACTGCTTGACTTCCTCCACTCTTTGACACAACTCACAAATGTGTTATGGGAAGCCCCTCATGCTCTATCCGGTATTATTTGACTGTAGTCCAAATATAACTGCACGACTTCTTCTCACTTCTTCCACAGCTCAACGTTGTGATCTTAAATCTTCAGACTCTAAGCCAAACCGACTGACGGAGACGTATGCGGTCACATTTGAACCGTATTCGTTGCAATATAGTTACAAAAAGCATATGTCACTTTGGGTGTCAACCGACATCCTAAAAGTGAAAAGAGTATGACGTATATAAATGCAACATGTGCCAAGTTTTGTCACACACTGATTAAATGCAGAAATAGCATATATTAGCAATGGAGAGACATAGGTGCCATGTCTGCTGTGAATGGTAACGGTTTCGCACGCTCTAATAGCTCTACTTTTGTCTGTAATTATAGTGAACAGGTTTAGATAAGTGGAAACGACAGACAAATGAATAGGATTGACGGAAAAGAGGTGTAAATATTGGAAAATCCCCCATTTCCAAAAGTGAGGTCGACACAATTCCACCACATTACAAGGCACAGACTGTGGTTTGGTGCCTCAATCAGCTAAACCTATTTTATAACTAAGACGAGACGATTGCATGTGGTGGAAACTATGTCTATACTACTGAGTGAGTATTTACAGTAAATGTTGTACTATTTATAATGGGGGACTACTTTGTATGAACTTTAACCTAGTTTACTGACTTTGCAGGGCATTTTCTGTGCAGTATTACAGAATAAAAGTTAAGAAATGTCTGTATATTGTCAAATGCTATAAGTACGAATTCATTGCTGAGAAAAGTTGAAAATAAATATTTGCAAAAGAAACCTAAAAGGATTGTACATGATGTAAATGTATTCTACTCTCTACTCGTTTTGTGGTCTTTCATGCATCATATGGTTGAAAGCAGCTGGAGAAAGAAACTTGTCTGTAATATATAATCTATGCATTTTACAAATAGTATTTTGTCTGGTTGTAACAGAAGCTGCATACACCTCTTTCTGTCCAATCAGGCACCATCACAGTGTCCTGGCCAAACTAAAAAGAAGCAGATAACAACCCAAAACATATGAGGTTGTTATTTGAAAATGTTGCATTTCTGTAGGTGTGAATGTCTGCCAAAAACTGCCTTCCAAAAGGCAGTCGAACAAGAACTTGATGCACTTTGCAGTTTCTTGCTTTAGTTCAGAATCTCCTCCTAAAGCCATTCACTTCACAGGCACAAACTTTGACAGTTTGTATATGGTACAACTCTGAACTAGACAACTGCAACACACACGCACAGTGAAAATGGTGAATATATGTTGTCCCATAAGATCACCATGTGAGATTGTGTAACAACACATTTAGATATAGACCCTTACAGTGGCGTGTAATATGAAAGAGTTCAAGACTTTAATGGACTGTGAGTGATGCTTAGCTTCTACATTGTCATGAACAGAATGATCAATCAGTCAACTTTTAGAATTATACAAAGAGCAATTGTGATTTACTGACTATGTCTGATAAATTATAGTTTTATACATAAAATAGCACGATAATAATGAATGACAGCTATATTGTCTTTACTGCGTGCACACAGCGCTCTCCCTCCTCTGCAGGACAGACTGCTGCTGTGTGTCCTGCCTGTTTTCTGGAACAGAGCTTATCTGAGGCTTTACTTTCTTCATATTTAAGTTTTCAGAAAAGTTGTTACACATGAGGTGCAAATACATATACAGACGATGCGTTAGCTTTTTTCAAAACTTTTCGGAATTCTCAGCAGACTGCTTTGTGCTACTCATGTGCATGGCAGATTTAGTGCAATATGCTCTAAAACTCTCCTAAACTAACTCTATGCTGTATCTATGGAGAGGACAGAGGAGGTACAGAGGACAGAGGAGTTACAGAGGACAGAGGAGTTACAGAGGACAGAGGAGTTACAATGGACAGAGGAGTTAAAGAGGACAGAGAAGTTACAGAGGAGTTACAGAGGAGTTACAGAGGACAGAGGAGTTACAGAGGACAAAGGAGTTACAGAGGACAGAGGAGTTACAGAGGACGGAGGAGTTACAGAGGACAGAGAAGTTACAGAGGACAGAGGGGTTACAAAGGACAGAGGAGTTACAGAGGACAGAGAAGTTACAGAGGACAGAGGAGTTACAGAGGACAGATGAGTTACAGAGGAGTTACAGAGGACAGATGAGTTACAGAGGACAGATGATTACAGAGGAGTTACAGACGACAGAGGAGTTAAAGAGGACAGAGAGTTACAGAGGACAGAGGAGTTACAGAAGACAGAGAAGTTACAGAGGACAGAGGAGTTACAGAGGACAGAGAAGTTACAGAGGACAGAGGAGTTACAGAGGACAGATGAGTTAAAGAGGACAGAGAAGTTACAGAGGACAGAGGAGTTACAGAGGACAGAGGAGTTACAGAGGACAGAGGAGTTACAGAAGACAGAGAAGTTACAGAGGACAGAGGAGTTACAGAGGACAGAGGAGTTACAGAAGACAGAGAAGTTACAGAGGACAGAGGAGTTACAGAGGACAGAGGAGTTAAAGAGGACAGAGGAGTTACAGAGGACAGAGGAGTTAAAGAGGACAGAGAAGTTACAGAGGACATAGAAGTTACAGAGGACAGAGGAGTTACAGAGGACAGAGGAGTTACAGAGGACAGAGGAGTTACAGAGGAGTTACAAAGGACAGAGGAGTTACAGAGGACTGAAGAGTTACAGAGGACAAAGAAGTTACAAAGGACAGAGGAGTTACAAAGGACAGAGGAGTTACAAAGGACAGAGGAGTTACAAAGGACAGAGGAGTTACAGAGGACAGAGGAGTTACAAAGGACAGAGGAGTTACAGATGACAGAGGAGTTACAGAGGACAGAGGAGTTACAGAGGACAGAGGAGTTACAGAGGACAGAGGAGTTACAGAGGACAGAGGAGTTACAGAGGTCAAAGGAGTTACAGAGGAGTTACAGAAGACAGAGAAGTTACAGAGGACAGAGGAGTTACAGAGGACAGAGAAGTAACAGAGGACAGAGAGTTACAGAGGACAGAGGAGTTAAAGAGGACAGAGAAGTTACAGAGGACAGAGGAGTTACAGAGGACAGAGGAGTTACAGAGGACAGAGGAGTTACAGAAGACAGAGAAGTTACAGAGGACAGAGGAGTTACAGAGGACAGAGGAGTTACAGAAGACAGAGAAGTTACAGAGGACAGAGGAGTTACAGAGGACAGAGGAGTTAAAGAGGACAGAGGAGTTACAGAGGACAGAGGAGTTAAAGAGGACAGAGAAGTTACAGAGGACAGAGAAGTTACAGAGGACAGAGGAGTTACAGAGGACAGAGGAGTTACAGAGGAGTTACAAAGGACAGAGGAGTTACAGAGGACTGAAGAGTTACAGAGGACAAAGAAGTTACAAAGGACAGAGGAGTTACAAAGGACAGAGGAGTTACAAAGGACAGAGGAGTTACAAAGGACAGAGGAGTTACAGAGGACAGAGGAGTTACAAAGGACAGAGGAGTTACAGATGACAGAGGAGTTACAGAGGACAGAGGAGTTACAGAGGACAGAGGAGGTACAGAGGACAGAGGAGTTACAAAGGACAGAGGAGTTACAGAGGACAGAGGAGTTACAGAGGACAGAGGAGTTACAAAGGACAGAGGAGTTACAGAGGACAGAGGAGTTACAGAGGACAGAGGAGTTACAGAGGACAGAGGAGGTACAGAGGACAGAGGAGTTACAAAGGACAGAGGAGTTACAGAGGACAGAGGACTTACAGAGGACAGAGGAGTTACAGAGGACAGAGGAGTTACAGAGGACAGAGGAGTTACAAAGGACAGAGGAGTTACAGAGGACAGAGGAGTTACAGAGGACAGAGGAGTTACAGAGGACAGAGGAGTTACAGAGGACAGAGGAGTTACAGAGGACAGAGGAGGTACAGAGGACAGAGGAGTTACAAAGGACAGAGGAGTTACAGAGGACAGAGGAGTTACAGAGGACAGAGGAGTTACAGAGGACAGAGGAGTTACAACGGACAGAGGAGTTACAGAGGACAGAGGAGTTACAGAGGACAGAGGAGTTACAGAGGACAGAGGAGTTACAGAGGACAGAGGAGTTACAGAGGAGTTACAGAGGACAGAGGAGTTACAGAGGACAGAGGAGTTACAGAGGACAGAGGAGTTACAGAGGACAGAGGAGGTACAGAGGACAGAGGAGTTACAGAGGACAGAGGAGTTACAGAGGACAGAGGAGTTACAGAGGACAGAGGAGTTACAGAGGACAGAGGAGTTACAGAGGACAGAGGAGTTACAGAGGACAGAGGAGTTACAGAGGACAGAGGAGTTACAGAGGACAGAGGAGTTACAGAGGACAGAGGAGTTACAGAGGACAGAGGAGGTACAGAGGACAGAGGAGTTACAGAGGACAGATGAGGTACAGAGGACAGAGGAGTTACAGAGGACAGATGAGGTACAGAGGACAGAGGAGTTACAGTTGTGTTATTACCGAAACATCAGTAATTGAATGAATGCATGATACTATGTTTAATGCCAGACTGTGGAATATTACAGACATGGCCATAATAACTCCCAAATTAACTGTTACATAGAGCACCTTTAAGCTTAGAATTGGGTGGGTGGTCTTTTATCATTGATGGATGGAAGTATCTTAACATCCATCAATGATAAAGACCACCCACCCCAAGATAAATAAATACAATAAATGTACTTGAATTTTTAAATAAAGTATTGTTACTAGAAAAATGGAATCAAGATTGCGGATTTGCTTGTTACGGTTCATAACTCATTGGGAAAGGTCCATATGAAAAACACGAGACATCCGCATCAATAAGCGAATTCAACACAAACGACAACAGCGCAGACAACAGGCCGTGGGCAGGATTGCGGCCGGCACAAATGTTTTAACTTTAGACCTCCCTGTCCCCCATGTGTATCAACATGCGTTCAAACATTCGGGAACTTGTGCAGTGGCAACCGAGTCCGCCATTTTGAAAGGGGCACAACAGCACGTCTACTACATACAAAATCCAGGAAGTATGAGGCCAAAATGCCAAAAACCTGCTTAATCTGTCAGGACATTGCTCTGTTGACTGACCAAGGAATGATAGCTTTGTTGTGTACCTTAGTTTGCCGTTATCGTCTAAAGATCAAAGTATTCGTAGCTCATTATGCCGTAGAAAAGGATGCAGTCGTGTTTTTATATATCGCGTGCCCCTTTTAAAATGGCCGCTATGGGGAAGTCCCGCCTGTATGATGTCACCGCGAACGCATGTATAGGAAAAACATTGTGATTCTTTATTTACCAGCACAAACCTTGAGGCATTATTGTTTCCCATTATTGGTTTAAAATGAGGTCTTACCGAATATGAATAAAAAAACTAAAACCAAACTAAGACAGTACTGCTGCTTTAGGTCGTAGTACACGTTCAAGGTAACATTTCTGCTTTGGAGTTGTGAGCACCAGCGCGCACTCTGAGGTCCGAGAGCCGGCTCCAGCTTGTGGTGCTGACCGGGCTTAAAATCTGGGGGGGACAAGGCATTTTCTGTGGTCAGCTCTAAACTCTAAAACCACGGCCCCCAGACAGCTTTAAGTCTTTAAGCCACTTTTATTCTCTGGCTTTTAACACTGCATGAGTTGTGTGGTCCTCAGTGTTTTTTTATTTGATTTTATTATTATCTTTTTATTTATTTTTGGTAACCACTGTACAATAACGTTACCTGAGTTTGCCGTCACAAAGCATGAACAAAGACTTAATACATAATGAACAAATAGTTTATTAAGCATGATTCAGGCTTAGTAACTGCTTAATAAGGTTAGGGTTAGGAATTATGGTTAGAGTATTACTAAGCCTTAAAAAACTATTTGTCCACGTCTTTGTTCATACTTTACTAAGGCAGGAATAAGTGTAGTTAATATATACCGGAATGGACCAGTTTAATTGTTAGGACTAGTAGATTTATTTGATCTGTTTCTGTATCTTTTAGTTGTAGTGCGGCACTTTGGAAACCGAAGAAATGAGAAAAAAAAGGAGATAAATAAAGTGGATTGGATTGAGTTCTTCCAATTGTACGGGTGAATAATATAAACAGGCATAAAACCTTTCATGATTCAGAGATACAATCTTTTTTAAAAGTTCAAGGTAGATACTTACGTCTTCTCTGCAGTATTTTATTGTACACATATTCACATACTCAAGAAAAACATGTCTTTTTAAATGTAGCTTGGCGAATGTGGCATGGCCTTCACAAAGCAGTCTTCAGCTCCTTTTATATGTTATAAGTTAGTATTTTTAACAGCTCCTGGCTCCATCTCTGAGCGCTCATGGCGGTGAAAGGCAGACGTTTGATAGGACCCCACACTCCAATAAACCAGCTCTGCACAAAGTAGCTGCAGTAAAAATGGATAAATGAACAGCAGAAATACTTCTCAAATATGCAGGCTGTGTAGAAATCCCAGAGGAGTTTGAACAAAAGCAAAAAGGCTTGAAAAATAAAGCGCCGCAAACAGATGCTCGCACAAACAAACTGTCAGCCTGGTGGTGCTAGTCATTTGGCGGAGCGTTGAGTTCGGGCGGACGGAGAGAGGAGGAGGCAAGAGCCTTTCAGATCGATTACGCTTCTCTCTGAAAATCTGTGCCGTAGGAGGAGGAGAGCAGGTCCGAAGATTGGCAACCAGATGGAGAGGGATTACTCATAGTCAATTAAAGCAAAGTCTTAACTGGGTCCGACATATGTGGAGAATGATGCAGAACATGATGAAAAGGGGCTGAGTAAAAGGTGTGGCGCGGGACCAAACTGTGAAACTGAAATTATCAAATTCAAAGCTGTAAATACTGCTTTTATAACTGCATTGATTATGTTAACGTTCCATGTACATTTGTGAAATCTGCTTTGGTTTATTTAGCAGATTGTTTGCAGATTTGGGTTTTCTTAAGCTCTTGTCGCCTTAAATGATGTCATGGGATGTTACATGAAGTTAGTCCGTAAGAACGTGGCAAAGACATAAGTAATTTGGCAGTAGAATTGATGAATAAAAGTGTAAGTAAGACTTTTTTCTATAAATAGTAGGACATGATATTGAAACCAGCCCTTTGGGGACCTGAAAGTATTGAAATCCTAAGGCCATCTGTTCATTCTTTGTAACTGGCACATGACAATGTCGGGACAGTCATAAAGAAAACTTACTAAAACATATGTATCCTTAAGCACGAATCTGCTTTTTAGATGTTAATTTAATGAGCACTGGGGAGCAAAAAACTGAATGGATTTAACATTGCTGAAAGACCTGCTTTGATCTCCGCAAATACAAAAGGTTTTGATGGGCCGGTTCCAAATACCTCAACATATATGGCATCTAAGTTCAAGAGCTGGCATTGAAAAGGAACCTCGAGGGGGAGCAGATTAAACAGATTTAAAGGGGCACTATGTAGCTTTTCTTGAGGGTACGCTGCCTGCTTGTATCCATGAAGATGTTGTTTTGTCTCAAATGTTCCACAGTAGAGCATTAAAATGTCTATCTTGCATTTACTCAATTACAGGTATGTTTATAGCTACAAATACATCTTATAAATATAATCTTACAAGCCCGTTTGTTTAAGTGTTCAGGTAAAAGTGCAGTGTAGAGTGGTAGAAACAATACTGGAAAAAATAGTACAGTTAAAAGTACAGTTACACAATTACAAGTCAAATTTATACTTCAGTAAAAAGTACCAATGAAAAATACCCCTCAAAGTACTGGTATTGGTTAAATTTTAAAAGTTAGAATTATACTCAATCAAAAGCACAAACATGTCTAAAAATCTCCTAAAAAGTACAATTTCCCTCAAAATCGACACTAATGTATGACAGTAACTAGAGTATTTGTAATTAGTTACTGGGGATGTCACATTAGGTTAATCGATAATCGTGATTACTCAGGTATTTTTTGTTCAATACATAGCCCAAAAATAGACATAAATGTTAAGAACTTTTTTTTTTTTTTATCTGGCTGTTTTTGACACATTTAACTTTAGTTTGTTATTCAGAGAGTTCAATTTCGTAAAGCTGGTCACAAACTTTGACCATGAGTGTCGCCCCCTGCAGGACACTCTGTCCACTCTGGAGAGCAGCTTCAGTGAGAGACTGACCCACCCTCGCTGTGTGAAGGAGAGGTTCCGTAGGTCTTTCCTTCCTGCTGCTGTCAGACTTTATAACAAGTCCTGAACACTCGCAATACTCACCATGTGCAATTCCGTCATATGTGCAATTACTGTCCTGATTCATGTGCAATTACTGTGAAATTCATGTGTAATTACTGTCGTGATTCATGTGCAATTACTGTGTAATTCATGTGTAATTACTGTCGTGATTCATGTGCAATTACTGTGTAATTACTGTCGTGATTCATGTGCAATTACTGTGTAATTCATGTGTAATTACTGTCGTGATTCATGTGCAATTACTGTGAAATTCATGTGCAATCCATGTGCCGTCGTGAAACATATTCATGTGCAATTACTGTCGTGATCACATGCAATGGTATTTATGTATTTATTTATTATTTATTTTTATCTTTATTATTTTTCCCCTCCATCCCTTGTTAGGTAATGGGAGGTTTTGTCTATGGGAGTTTTTGTTTATAAGAGATCTTCTACTGAGAGTGTTTTTCAGACTTCCTATAAGTGATCTGTTCTTTTCTTCTGTATCTACCTCTGTATCTACCTGCGTTGCATCAATGAAATTTCCCCATGTGGGACAATAAAGGAATATCTTAAACTTGGGGAAAAATAATGTGTTAGATCACAAGAATGAAGGAAAATGTAACATTTTACTGTTGCTTGGTCACAGTCTCAATAATCGTGGATAAATCCTGATGTTTTTCCTCATAATAATCGTAACACTAACATTGTGACATCCTATTAGTTACTTGACAACCCTGGTTATAAGCGCATGTTGCAGTCCAACCCATGTCTGTCTGGTGGCTGAAAATGAGAAACTTGCACATGTTTCCTTCACCTTGCGCCGTAAGTGAGTCGAGACACCACACCGTTTCCTCCTTGCTGCAGAATGGGGACTGCGAGAACCACTGGGCGACTCTTTTACAAAATTGATTCAATCGTCTATAGTTTGTCTGACATTACAGACCCTACCGCGCTTGTTTAGTGGGATTTATGAGGCGCTCAACGGCTAATGACTTGTGCTGTACTCCGAAAGGTCAACCAACTACACCTGCTGTCTCATACACGAGCACAAACGCGGCACAAAAAATATGAATATGTAGGAGCGTAACGATGCTGTCGCTGGCATTTTGTACAGCGGAAGACTCTAATTGGAGGTTCAAGCTGCAGCGTGTCCCGGCAGCAAATAATTACCGCGTTCTCCCACCGACGGGAACAAGAAATCAGGGGCAACGCAGAGCTATCGTCAACCACAGCAGCCAGACTTGGCTAATCCGGACCAGAGGTGGAAATAAATGATTTTACAGTTAATCTGAAACATTTACTATTTGCCCATTAGTTTTGAGTACAGTAATAGCTACTTGTGGCAATCTTTCAACTCAACCTATTGGTATATGTAAGTCAATTTGAGTAAATCACAATAAATGACTATGTTGTGTTTATAGCATTGTTTTCTTTACATTGTCAGGTTAGATATTATCTGGCTTATTATCTGTCAGTCAAATAAATCACAAACGTGCAGAAATATCAGCATATACCCTTATCATCTATTTTTGTAGCATTTTTTACTATAAACAGTATTCAAATTTCTAAATAATTGCCCACATTTAATCAACAATTAAAATTCTATATATTAGGATTCAGAAGCAGTGTACCTTAAATGTGTATTATACTGTCTTTTCTGCTTTTTTTGTTTTAATTAGCAACATTACTAATAATTAATTTGATTTGTGCATTATCCAATCACTCGACACTGGAGTGGTACCTAAATATTTTTTTTACACATGATATAGAACATGTATGATGGTTCAACTGGCAGACATAACTGTGCTGAAGAAAGAGACAAATTATAAAATAAACCTGGCATTGAAATGAAGGTAAAGACAAATGATTAGGACCCAGATGTTGGCTTCAGCTTCAAAGCCCTCACACAGCAGTCTGCAGTATCACGGACACTTTCCGTTTATCTTCGTGTTACAGCGAAGCCCCAGTCAGTCAGCGCAGTCATCCTCTCAGTGATGGTGATGTCAGGGAGGGGCCCGTTGGAGCGCTAATTAAGAGCAGATCTCCAGCAGAGAGAAGCGCCCAGGCCTCGCATTGAACCGGCTGCTTTATCTTTCTGCAGCGCCAGCACAAGAGGCGCTTCAAACGCTTCGCTGCAAATAACCACACAACAATTGGTGTCTAAAAGCAGCTGTGAAACGGGCCAGCGAAATATCTACATCATGAAGTGAAGCAACGCGTTCAGCAGAAAGTCACTGGACCAGTCTGAGAGCCACGTAGGACCACAGAGTAACCAAAAAAAGAACAGAATAAGACTATGGAAGAATATATCTACCTTAACTGCAGACAAGATATACCTTACCAAAGTAAAGAATATATCAATGTATTTCTTTACATAGCAACATTACTTTCATAGAGTTTTATCATGTCAACTATGTGTTTATAAATGGTAACTCAGACAGATAAATGTTGTATAACGATATTCAAACCATTTCCTAAGTACCATATTTTCCGGACTATAAGTCACACCAGCCAAAAAATGCATAATAGAGAAGAAAAAAACATATCTAAGTTGCACTGGAGTATGAAATGCGGTTGCAAGTGTGAAAATAACAAATAATATCACATATAAGTTGCTCCGGAGTATAAGTATATAAATATAAGTCGCACCCCAGCCAGAACTATGAAAAAAGACCGGAAAATACAGTAATTTCTGTCAATTCATCATGTGGCAAGAGTTTTTGTTTGCACATAAGGGGACTGAACCCCTGACCTTTTGTCAAACCTCAAAGTCAGAGGAACTAACCCCTTCACGAACAGGAACTTTATACTAACCATTTCAAAAGTATACTTCAAATGATCCGCGTATCAATGTCAAAACTGTGGTTAGAGTTTACTGCTTTTTCACTCTCAAAAGTCCGATCCGGTTTCAGGGACTTGTGTCTTCGCTGTCAGTGTAAAATGACATAGTTTGAAGCTTGTGTTTCCCGGTTTAGAAACACGGGACTCTGTGACTGATGCTGAGACGTTATAAGTGAAAGGTGATAGTGTATGTGCTGAGGTCCTCACTTCAACCTCAGCAGGTCAATCCGCAGACAGATGGTCAAACGCACAGGCCCAGAGTATCATATCATTAAAGCTTCTCTGTTGGTTTTACTGTAGTTCCATATCAAAAACATACCAGGAGTTGTATATTGCTTCAGTCATGCTTGTTAGAGATTATCACAGGTAAAAACTAGTCCATAAACCACCTTCTGCAGCCAAAGTGTATCCATAACAAGTACGTGGTTCTGGTAGCATAGCAGTCACGTAGCCTATAAGGACTTCAGTATCAGACTTCAGAGATGTCGTTTGTGTGTTGTGTTTAAAATGTAGGCATTATTTTAATCTAGAAAATGTGAATGTATAATATTTACACTTTAAGCGTTTTCCAGACTGTTCACCAGCAGGAATAAACTTTCACTTATGCTATTGTTGGTGTTTTCATTGCAAAGATGCCATTTTGTTGAGCATATCAGGCAAAACGACAACGACAACAACAACAACAACACCAACACCAACACCAACACCAACACCAACAACAACAACAACAACAACAACAACGCCACAACAACAACTCCATGGAGAATAGATAGGGAGACTAGGTTTTGGACCCTACATCTAAAAAAACTACCGTATTACCGGAATATAAGTCGCACCTTTTTTCATAGTTTTGGCCGGGGTGCGACTTATACTTATATTTATACTTATATTCATACTCCAGTGCGCCTTATACATGTTTTTTCCTTCTCTATTATGCATTTTTTGGCTCGTGCGACTTATACTCCGGTGCGACTAATAGTCCAGAAAATACGGTACATAGCGCATGGGGTCTAATGAATGAGAGAAAACGTAAGTCTATCATAGGTCAAATCTAGGTTTTGTTTGTTTAGAAATGAGGAGGGTAATAACAACCCATAAGACAAGTCAATGTACAAAATGCTCTCTGAAGTAGTGAATAAATTAGTTAAACGCAAATCACACACATTTTGTAACCAATAAACCCATTACAAAGACATCTCCAGTTTTTGTAACGAGTATTGTCCAAGAAAATATCAGCCTTGAAACATTTGTTCAACAGATGTAAGATGAGAATGAAATAACTTACTTATGTGTCTGCGTTGTGGAGATTTATTGCAGCTTCCACATAAAGGGCAAAGATATGACTGCATGTGGACACATTTTAGATCGGTAGAACGCGGAGCAACACCTCTTTGTAACTTTCTTGTTGTTTGTGTCGGCGTATATTAAACAAGCAGCAGATGCACTCTGTGTCCGCTCGGTGCCTAAGGTTAAGTAGATAACAGCAGTGAGTTAGAGCAGTCAGACCCGAGCAAGGACAAGCCATAGATCAGGAGGAGCCTCACTGATGGATACTGGCTCCGGGACCTCGCTGCCGCTGCCCCTCTAGTCCTCACACAAATCAGTCCCGAACAGCAAAGACCATCCCTCAACGCTAAAGCAGCCCCCCAGTAAACTACAGCAGCAGACAATAATAAATCATCATCATTTATTAAAATCAATGATAACTGAACTGTTTTATCTTTGACTATGACTACTAAATCGCCACCTCCTTATTGTCTCCATGGAGATATTACTGCTTTGCCTGGAATGTCCCACAGTATGACAATGAATATTTCTATCTCCATGGAAACTAAATGAGTTTTCGGTATGCAAGGTATTGTATAGCAATAAAGATGTTAACAGTAATGGAATAAAGACTATAGACAATAGACTGCATCAAAGAGAACGACCGTTGCCTCGTGAAAAGTGACCGCTGAGGGGGTAAAAAAACTCTCTGTCTCTGTCTCTCTCTCCCTCTCTCTCTCTCTCTCTCTCTCTCTCTCTCTCTCTGTCTCTCTGTCTCTCTGTCTCTCTGTCTCTCTCTCTCTCTCTCTCTGTCTCTCTCTCTCTCTCTCTCTCTCTCTCTCTCTCTCTCTCTCTGTCTCTCTGTCTCTCTGTCTCTCTGTCTCTCTCTCTCTCTCTCTCTGTCTCTCTGTCTCTCTGTCTCTCTGTCTCTCTCTCTCTCTCTCTCTCTCTCTCTCTCTCTCTCTCTGTCTCTCTGTCTCTCTCTCTCTCTCTCTCTCTCTCTCTCTCTCTGTCTCTCTGTCTCTCTCTCTCTCTCTCTCTCTCTCTCTCTGTCTCTCTGTCTCTCTGTCTCTCTGTCTCTCTCTCTCTCTCTCTCTGTCTCTCTGTCTCTCTCTCTCTCTCTCTCTCTCTCTCTCTCTCTCTGTCTCTCTGTCTCTCTCTCGACTGGCTCCGTCACAAAATTCTAAAGAATAAAGTCTAAAGAATTCCGCAGACACTCATAAGGCCCAAATTAATTTAAAAAATGGGGAAATAGTACTATTACTTCTGAAAATTCTGAAAGTATAAGTTGTTCAAATGTCAGAAGTAATAGCACACGTATCGTAATGAGGTATAACTTGTTGAAATCGGTTGAAGCGTTAAGGAGTTGAAACTGGCTAAATGGAAAATATAATACTAGATTTTGCAATGGCTGAAGCCATTGCTGGAGTGTCTGCATTCTTGCTGAAAGTGTACAACATGTGTGTAAGTACAAATTTGTTGAAGTGTGAAGTTGTTTGAAGTTGTTTGTGTAAAATTGCCGAATTTGTGTAAAAGTACTTTTCGTGTAAAAGTACTTTTTGTGTAAAAGTATTTTTTGTGTTAAAGTACTTTTTTGTGTAAAACTATTTTTTTTTTTTTTGCTCCGGAGTATATGTATAAGTATAAGTCGCA
Organism: Eucyclogobius newberryi; assembly: GCF_026437365.1. Lineage (NCBI taxonomy): Eukaryota > Metazoa > Chordata > Actinopteri > Gobiiformes > Gobiidae > Eucyclogobius > Eucyclogobius newberryi. Next base: position 12,293,385 of record NW_027316056.1, read on the forward strand.
CCCCGGCCAAAACTATGAAAAAAGGTGCAACTTATAGTCCAGAAAATACGGCTATTCATTCTGATGTAGAAGAGTTGCAACCAAAGTTAATGCTAGCGCTGCCTGCTGTATTTACACATATACAGAACCATCCTTATACTTTTCTGAGTTAACGCCATGTCAGCAACATACACCAAGCCTCCAGTAAGACTCAACTTGAAATAATTGAGGTTAAAATACACATAATCTGCCTGAAAACACGTTAAAAGTGGGGAAAATGTGAGTTTCCCCATTACATTGAGTGCTTTCCCACAACATATCTATATCTATGCAAGACAAACAAGTTTAAAGCCATATTCTGAAACATGCCAGACAATGCAGTAACATCACCAGGAGACATTACAACAGCAAACACCTACTACAGAAAAGTCTCATAGTGCACCTTTAAATGCTTTGGGTGGATAGGATGATCCATATGAAAAGGCATCAAATAGACCCATGTAAAACTAGTTGAATTTTGTACATAAAACAGCATCATTATTTCACAGCCCCAGGGTTACAGAAGCTTACTGCCCAAATGATGTAATGTAAAATGTAAGGCTTGTTATGAAGACGTCTTATAAAAGGGGAGACTCAGAGAGGGTGGATGTGTTTGGCCTTTAGAGTTACTGTTTTGGAGGAGGATGACTAATGCCAGCCTCAGGGGATCTGAACTGAGGTGGGGTCAATGAATTCAACCACATCTCTGGAAAGAGTCAAGCACTGGAGCACAGGGATCTGGACGCTTTTCCACATCCAGGAAACGTACCCAATGTTAACAAATGGACACTTTCTTTCTCTGGAATTGTGTTCTTCATCAGTGGCTGGAGGTTTGTTTTTTGTGGGTGTTTTTTTTTAATTAATTTTTTGCATGCATTATTTGTTTTCATTTCGTGCTCTAAATTGTGCGTGAGGTTTTTAGACAAAAGCAATATTGTAAACGTTAGGGCTGTAGTCGACTAAAGCCTTCTGCACGAGAGGATTTCTTTGCCCTATTTTAAGCGCCGACTTGCCTCTCCACGACTTGGAAGAGGCGTGGCCCGAGCAGCGTTTTCTGTAAGTGATTATTTGTCTCTTGGGTCAATGTGATTCTGTTACCTATTTTTGTCGGGTTCTGTTGGCCCCTTTGCCTGGCGACAGCTTCTAAACGTTACAAATAGCACGAACGAAAACATCTTTTTCATTATTCATCAGGCTCCTCCCGTGAATATCGCGCTCTCCTGTGTCCTTCCCGAGCAGGGTTTAATCCACACACCTTTTCCTTTCATTTTTGCTCTAAATAAGAGCGCGTTGAAAGGCATCTGGCGCCTCAAATCCTTGTTTGTTTTCATTACAGCCCATTTGAGCATGTGACACTTAGACGCTCCACCGCTTGTAACAAAACTTTCCCAAATGTGTGACACGTTTTAAAATAAAATGGTCAAGCGTTGGTTTAAAGGACATTTTGGTGCCAAAATCCATGCCCTGTCTATCGATTAGTCGACTGAAGGGGGCAAAAGGTTGGCAAAACTATCAAATTGCACTTTAATGACAACAACCGCACAGGAGTTCATACAAAATAACAATATGTCATGGAATCAGACATACACCGATGCTATTCCTTAACACACAGAGAACACAATTCAACTTAATATGAAATGACACGGAAATATCAGACATTTGTATGGCAAGCTTGGGAGAAAATGCCGGGACTGGTCACGCAGCCTACGTGACCCTCCTGCGTCTCACACGTTTTTTCTCATGCTGGTTGGTTTTATTAGATATTCTGGAATAGGCGGGTCACATTTCTCATTGGTCAGCTTCACATCAAGGCACCTCTCTTTTAAGACAGCTGGTTGTTTCCGTAGATATAAAGCCTGGGTAATATTTACCCAAACCCCCTGGGCTGTTTTCACCCCCTCCCTGGGGCAACATTCTTTACGACACCTTCACAAACAAATGCTGTCACACACCCGTTCTTCTCTTAGACTAATGATGCAGATAATATATCACTATTATGCAGATAAAATACATCACAGAAATATAATCACATATTCACATTTTATCACACAATACATTATAAGTAAACAGTGTATTTACGTTAAAAAAGGCAGATTCAAGGCAGACTTCAGTAAACTCACTCTATGTCTTCTCCCTTCTGCTGTTGTCTCATGTCTAAAGGAAATTATTTGTCGGCGAAAAACAAATTTAGGTCGACTAAAACATCATCAACTGATTTATCAACTAAACCTGTTCAACCTCATGCACCGCTGTTCTGTAAAAGTATTGGAATACAACAATACAACAACAATACCAACATGAACACAGTTGCCTATTAGTTACACATGCACAACGTTCAACTGTGCTACATTTCTTTAACCGTCCTACTCTTGGATTTGTGAGCTTTTCGACACATTTTCCTGGTCTGGGCAAACCACAATCTGCATAATCTTTCCAAATCTACTGTGACCAAACGCCTGAAGCCCCTGCAGGACCCAGACGAAGGTGGAATGGCTTCTCCTTCTGGAGCTGTGGACCACGCTAACCCCAAGAATCCCGTTTGCAGCTGAGCAGGTCCTGGCAGAGCAATTAGCCACAGCGAATGAAATGAGGAACATTCTCAGTATGTGTTTTACCTCCACCACAAAACTGAAGTCTAGACCCAAACTCACGATAATGTGAGAGGAAAATATGCCAGCGCGTTAACTGTTTATTGGATGCTGTATTTTTTGCAGTCAACTTTTTATGATGTCGATTAAGTAAAAACTCGACCTCAAAATAGCTTTCCAAGATGTGTGCGAGAATAAAAAACAAGTAAACAAGCAAAACGGTTTAGATTTGACATTTCATCCAACACAAGAAAAATATAAACGGTTACGCTTTAAATGATAAATTAACTACAAACAAAAACATGAGTGTTAAGAAACCATTTATAGGATGCATTAATAAGCTGCTTATTAAAATATGTTCAATAACCAAGAGATGATTGCCTTACAAGTGCTTATAAATGGTTTATTATGGAACCTGATTTGAAATACTTTTTTTTGCAATAAAATCAACAAAGCCACTTTGAGCTTGTAACTTCCACATCAACACTCAAAATGTTCTTTTCCATCTATTTTTCTTATACGTATTTTTGAGATTACAACAAATAACAAATACATCATGTACATTATTTATCTAAAAGTCTAAAGTTGAGGAGGATTACAACCATTTTACTATTAACTTCAAATCTTTCAACTCTGCAATGTGAGAAAGTGAGAGACTGCACATACGGTACTCTGCTAATGACGCACAATTACACTTTCTTTCTTTCTTTCTTTCCTTTAGTCTGGAGATTGTGATCAGTGCTCTGCTTTCTCTAGACTGATTTTCCAGGACATCCCTTTACAGGTCAGTGGCTTTTCCCCGAACTGACCTTTGTCTTTTTGTCTTCCAACATCCTCTGAGGACACACACTCACACTATGTCATTCAAGCGGTCGTATGCAGATGTGTTTTCTCTGCAGACGCTCCACAGTTCAGTTCCCATGTTTGAGTCTCGTAAGTGGAATCTGGGACAGTGGTCCAAACGGGGACAGACAGAGCCTGTGGGGCAGAATTGGCCATTACAAGTTTATTATTCCAACAGAGAAAGTTGTTTTGTTTTCAGTAATGTGATTAGATAAAACCAAACTTATGCATGAACCGTCTTATAATGTTGTTTTGAATGTTTATATTTAGGGATAATGTGACGACAAACTGACAAAACAACTTAAATGTATAAAACATGCAAACCCAGTAGTTTAAACTTCTACAAACTTGTTCTAAAATGCATGGGATTCTTCTTGTATTAGTTTGAAACATCACACTTCGCTCAAATGTTAATTCTTCTGGACGTGTTTAAAATGTGTACCATGAACTGCATCCTCAAATCAAAACAAACATTTTCTCGTCAAATGGAATTGCAAAGGCAGAAACTATAATATAATATACTGCGCAAACAACAAAATGTTTTTGAATGAAACCTGCTTAATCTAGTTTAGACAGACATTCAAACATGTTTGTCTGCTCATATATCTTATACAATGCTCATGGGTGTGTTTAAAACGTGAATCCTCGTTTGAAAACATAAATCGCCCTTTTCTTATCGTGCAGCTCAATGTGATGCATGTTACACTGTAATCGATCAATGGTGTCTTGGTCAAGCAATATTTTTAATAGTTGACTAAATATTCTATTTGGGTTTGGACCATGACAGAGAAGTCTTTGAGTGATTAAGCTGGAGTTTTTTTAAGTTCACATATGCAATTTACTAATGCTTTTCTTGATTTGTCAGTGCACTTCAGTTCAAATTGATGGTTGCCTCATGAAGATAAATTTGACAGATTTGACTAATTCCATGTTCCCTTCTCGTAGATGTACAGTCTTTAGTCAACCATGAATCTATTCAGTCGACTAAAGCTCTATTCACCTTGTTCCGGAAGCCCGTCAGACATAGGGCTGCTGACATTTTCAAGACGCCCAGGGAATCGGGTCATCGTTGACTTGTTGACCACATAAACATTAGATACTTTACACAAATCAATCTACTTTATAGCGTAACTTTTCTCTTGGTCTCCATTTAAACCAACAGAATTCCCACTGGAGAGGAAGTGAGATTACAACGGCGGTGCAGATCACGTGGGAAAAGAGGGGAAAGTGGGCGGGGCGGAATATGCTCAATATGTTACACAGAGAGTATTCGCAATGTGTTACTTCCTCCCACGCATGCATGGATTTCAATTCAACGACAGTAGTATATATGCATTTAAGAACAGAGAGTATTTATGCCAAAGATGATTACGCCCACACAGAACATGTCCTCTGCCCTCTGCTCCCTGGTGCGGTTTGTTCTCAGGCAGATCTGCTCTGCAACGACAGGGCTGTTGACACTGTACAGTAAAACAGCTGGAGCCCAGAGCAAGGCCAATGACTTCTCACACAGGCAAAAGAAACGACTTCCGACTGCACAGCTCGCGCCATAAAAACTGCATCAAGAACTACTAATCAAGTCAGGGCTACAGAGTTTTTATACTTTTTTAAACTGCTGAAAATATACAGAGTGAATACATTGAAGTGGTGGTGAAAGAAGTACGCAAATGTTCTAAATTGTTCAAGTTTTAATATCAGGGATTAGAAAAGAGTATGATTTTGAAACGTGTGAAACGTGTTAAAATTTTGCATAATTTTGATTGCATTAAAGTGTTTGTCCATTGCCTGATTTGTCAAGAACCTTATTTAACTTTAGAATTTAGAATTTGGGGTGAAATGCAGCAAAATCTTTATCCAAAACAATATTAAAAACAAACAAAACAGGTTGGAATATCTTTTATTGCGGAGTCAAAGCTCACATTATCAGATTTTTACATTGCTATCCTATTATCATTGGGAAATTGGTGCATTTTCTGTAATAATGGCACTATCTATCAATCGCAATAATGATAGAGATTTCAATTGCCAACACTGAACATAGGATTTAAGGACAATAATTAAAGTCTATATAGTTTTGAAAAAGTTGTTAGTAAGTTATGTATGTTCAGATACAAATCTATACAAAAATTGTATCAAAACTCATTTGAGCAAGTACTGATACATACAAACATATAAATAGGACTGAATTGGATTTTTTCTGAATAGTTTCTGAAAATTGAGCATGTTTTAGTCCTGATGTGGACTCAATTTAATCCTTGCTTCGTCTTAATCTAGTCCAGGTTAAGTTTCTCCTTTACCTTTAGAATTGTCTTTGTCAGAACTAGTATGAGACCACAGTACAATATTACAGAATTACTATATTAATTAATTATATTGTGTTTTTAGTATTGACATGGTACCAAAAACTGTCATCAGGCATCCGGCATTTTCCTTAGTATCAAAATGGAGTTTGAAATGTTATGACATTAGTTTAGTATGGCTCACAGTGAAATACATTGTTCTATTAACTACAAATGCACACAGCATGAATGGACCAACACAGCAACGGCATTAGGCAAATAACTTCATCCTAAGTAAATTACAGCTGACATAAAAACACAAAAGACCCACAGAGGCGACACCATGAGTGAAAAGAGCAACAAAACAACAAACAAGTCAAGGATGTCTCCGTTTTTAAATAAATAAAACATGTCAAGTTGCTTTTGTGGGTTGAGACAGCTCGAGTTTTGAGGCAGAACCGGGATATTGTGTTGAAAGATACGGCGGAGTCCCACTGACACGTGCTGCGAAGGTTGTTAAAGATAATAAACCCTAAATATAGCCGCAAGCGGCAATGATCGGCCCTCGCCACGCCGCCGCCACACCGCCGCCACGCCGCAAGAGGAGGGGGCGCTAACGCGCCCCAATTGTCCTTTTATTACGCCTACTGCTGAATCTGTGACGCTGTCACATCTTCTCCCCTTTGTTTTACCATCAAAAATATTATATATATATATATATATATATATATATATATATATATATAATATTTTATTTTGAATTCTTGGCAAAATGTGCGGATATCTTTTGATGGTCCACCCCTGAAGATGAGTCTCACCAAATTTCAGGTTAATAGGGCTGACGCCCTGGGAGGAGTTTGTGAAAGTCTAAAGTGTAAACATGTTCTGGCGATTTCCCCATTGGAATAACATGGGAGGTTTTGGTCATCGCTACGGTAACGCCATAACAATTATGACATGGGTCTCACTGACTTTTTTGATGGGGATACCAAAATTGAGTTGTGTGTCAAATTTCATAAAATTTCGCAAAACTAAACATTTAACCTCCATATAAAATCTGTAGGGGGCGCTGTGGTGCCAAATTAATTTATTTCACTTCAAGTACGTTTAGCGCAAAGAGTTTAACAACTGATTCTAATTTGACGCAATTCGGACTTTATCTGCGCAAATGGCAGAAATGTTAAATTTGGGAGATTTCTGAAATTCTAGCTAAAGTTTGCGGCTTCGCCGCACAGAGACCGTGACAGGTATCAATGTAATTTGGATAACTTTTGATGTCCCACTCCTCAGTAGCATTTTCACCAAATTTCAGCTTTTTAGGGCCAACGCCCTGGGAGGAGTTCGTAAAAGTACGACGTTTGGAAAAACTCCGAAGTCATGTTTAGCCATTTTTGAAGCAATATGGCCGACATTTGGTTGGGCGGACGGCGTTGCCGTAATAATATTTTTTGCTTCTCTTGTCACCATCTACTTCTGCGCCAAATTTCATGATTCTACGATCAGATTTTTTTTGGGTCATTTCCCATCTCTCAATGCATTTTTGGTACATTTGGGGGCGCTGACGCGCCAATTTTTCTTATTTTAGAAAAGGGAAATAGCCAGAATGTAGAGAGGCACGATTTTTAGAGGTGTGCAAATTTTTGTGACTTTTCGTCAATGTTCACTGGGTGAAAAATAAGGGGGTTGGTCCCGAGAAGAAGAAGAAGAAAGAAAGAATTAAAGCCGCAAGCGGCATCCAACGGCCCTCGCGGGCCGCCGGCCTTCCGACTCTGCGCTTTTGACTTGATAAAGATGGCGCCCTTATTGTGTCTTGAATAAAAAAAGAACTTGACAGACGGCGACACATTGGACATGGCCAATCCAGTGCAAATGAACACAAGTGTCAGTCAAATTTGCTGCGCCGCCGCACAGAGACCGTAGCACTTGGAATAAAAATATGGATTCCTTTTGATGCCCCGCTTGTGTAGATGATTTTTCCCAAAGTAAAGCTTGATCGAGCTATTGCCCACGGAGGAGTTTGTTAAAGTGTGAAGCGTAAATGTGAACATTTCAAGGATTTGGCGTTTTTCCCATTTGTGACAGTATATTTGCAGCTCCACGGCACAGAGACCGTACCACTTAAAATCAAAATATGGATAACTTTTGATGCCCCGTTTGTGTAGATGATTTTCCCCAAATATGAGTTTGATCGGACAATCGCCCTAGGAGGAGTTTGTTAAAGTGTGAAGTGTAAAAATGTGGTGATTTGAGCGATTTTGCGATTTTCCCATAAGGATAACATGGGATGTTTCTGTCATCGCTACGGTTATGCCGTACAAAATATGACTTTGGCTCTCATACTTTTATGATCAGGATGGCAAATTAGAATTTTGTTCAAAATATCATGTCATTTGGAAAAACTCTATTGTTTATAGGCCACTCTGAAGGCCAAATAGTCAGAATTCTGGGAAACGTTTGCGGCTCCGTCGCACAGAGACCGTAAAAGTTATCCTTAAAATTTGGATAACTTTAGATGCACCACTTGTCTAGGGGACGTACACCGATTTTGAGGTTGGTGGGCAAAACGCACTAGGAGGACTTCGTTAAAGTGTAAAACATAAAAATGTGGTAATTTGAGAGATTTTGTGGTTTTCCCATAGGGATAACATGGGAGGTTTCTGTCATCGCTACGACTACGTCGTAAAAATTTAGGCATTTTTGTGATTGGCTTTTGTGATCGGGACGGCAAAATAGAATTTTGGGTAAGGTTGAGACAATTTTTGTAAAACTAATTTTTGACCTTCAATGTTAATTTAAAGGTCACTCTGTAGGGGGCGCTATCGTGGCCATTTCAATTTTGTCAGCCTAAACTGATTCAAATTTGGTCCTAATCGGACTGGTTTTGATCAAATGGGAGCAATTTTTAGATCTGCAATATTCCAAAATAAGTTGTCCAACTTTGCGGCTGCGCCGCACACAGACCGTAAAAGGTATCTCAAAAAATTGGATAACTTTAGATGCCCCACTTGTTCAGAGGACGTACGCCGATTTTGAAGTCGGTTGGCAAAACGCCCTAGGAGGAGTTCGTCAAAGTTTGACGTAAACAAAATGGCTAACTCAGCTTGTTTTCATTTTCAAAGGAAGATGGCGGCCATAGGGTAAGTCTGGGGGCGTGGCCACAATAATATTTTTTTTTTGTCCTCACGAGAGGAATACGTGTCCCGAATTTCGTAGCTTTACGCCAAAGTTGACCTCGGGGCGTCTCCCATAGGCGCAATGTATTTTGACTTTTGTCTGTGGCGCTGTCGCGCCATTTTTTAACGAAAAAAAAAATGGCCCAGAAAAAATAAAATTTTTCGCCGATTCTGAATTTTGGGCAAAGTTTGGTGAGTTTTTGAGCATGTTCAGGGGGTCAAATCAGAGTTCAAAGCGCTGAAGAAGAACAATAAAAATTAAAGCCGCAAGCGGCATCCAACGGCCCTCGCGGGCCGCCGGCCTTCCGACTCTGCGCTTTCGACTTGATAAAGATGGCGCCCTTATTGTGTTGAATTAAAAAAGAACTTGACAGACGGCGACACAATTGACATGGCCAATCCAGTGCAAATGAACACAAATGTCGGTCAAATGTGCGGGTCCGCCACACAGAGACCGTGACACTTGGAATAAAAATATGGATAACTTTTGATGCCGCGCTTGTGTAGATAATTTTCCCCAAATATGAGCTTGATCGGGCTATTGCCCTTAGAGGAGTTTGTTAAAGTGTGAAGCGTAAATGTGAACATTTCAGAGATTTCGCTGTTTTCCCATTTCTGACATATATTTGCGGGTCCGCCACACAGAGACCGTAGCACCTAGAATCAAAATATGGATAAGTTTTGATGCCCCGCTTGTGTAGATGATATTCTCCAAATATGAACTTGATCGGACAATCGCCCTAGGAGGAGTTCGTTAAAGTGTGAAGCGTAAAAATGTGGTGATTTGAGCGATTTTGCGATTTTCCCATAAGGATAACATGGGATGTTTCTGTCATCGCTACGGTTACGCCGTACAAAATATGACTTTGGCTCTCATACTTGTATGATCAGGATGGCAAATTAGAATTTAGTGCAAAATGTCATGTCATTTGGAAAAACTCTATTGTTTATAGGCCACTCTGAAGGCCAAATATTACCTAATAGTCAGAATTCTGGGAAACGTTTGCGGCTCCGTCGCACAGAGACCGTAAAAGTTATCCTTAAAATTTGGATAACTTTAGATGCACCACTTGTCTAGAGGACGTACACCGATTTTGAGGTTGGTGGGCAAAACGCACTAGGAGGACTTCGTTAAAGTGTAAAACTTAAAAATGTGGTAATTTGAGAGATTTTGTGGTTTTCCCATAGGGATAACATGGGAGGTTTATGTCATCGCTACGACTACGCCGTAAAAATTTAGGCATTTTTGTGATTGGCTTTTGTGATCGGGATGGCAAAATAGAATTTTGGGTAAAGTTTAGAACATTTTGGTAAAACTAATTTTTGACCTTCAATGTTAATTTAAAGGTCACTCTGTAGGGGGCACTATCGCGCCCATTTCAATTTTGTCATCATAAACTGGTCCAAACTAGAAAGTTTAACAACTGATTTAAATTTGGTCCTAATCGGACTCGTTTTGATCAAATGGGAGCAATTTTTAGATCTGCAATATTCCAAAATAAGTTGTCCAACTTTGCGGCTGCGCCGCACACAGACCGTAAAAGGTATCTCAAAAAATTGGATAACTTTAGATGCCCCACTTGTCCAGAGGACGTCCGCCGATTTTGAAGTCGGTGGGCAAAACGCCCTAGGAGGAGTTCGTCAAAGTTTGACGTGAACAAAATGGCTAACACAGCGTGTTTTCATTTTCAAAGGAAGATGGCGGCCATAGGGTAAGTCTGGGGGCGTGGCCACAATGATTTTTTTTTTTGTCCTCACGAGAGGAATGCGTGTCCCGAATTTCGTAGCTTTACGACAAAGTTGACCTCGGGGCGTCTCCCATAGGCGCAATGTATTTTGACTTTTGTCGGTGGCGCTGTCGCGCCATTTTTTACCGAAAAAAAAAATGGCCCAGAAAAAACAAAATTTTTCGCCGATTCTGAATTTTGGGCAAAGTTTGGTGAGTTTTTGAGCATGTTCAGGGGGTCAAATTAGAGTTCAAAGCGCTGAAGAAGAACAATAAAAATTAAAGCCGCAAGCGGCATCCAACGGCCCTCGCGGGCCGCCGGCCTTCCGACTCTGCTCTCTGCATTTTACAGAGTTGGCGCTAACGCAATTGTCTAAGAACTAAGACAGTGACACATTGGACATGTACAATGCTGTGCTTAACCAGTGCAAATGAAGACAAATATCGGTCAAATGTGCAGCTCCAGCGCACAGAGACCGTGACACTTGGAATAAAAATATGGATAACTTTTGATGCCCCGCTTGTGTAGATGATTCTCCCCAAATATGAACTTGATCGGATAATCGCCCTAGGAGGAGTTTGTTAAAGTGTGAAGTGTAAAAATGTGGTCATTTTAGAGATTTTGCGGTTTCCCCATAGGGATAACATGGGATGTTTCTGTCATCGCTACGGCTACGCTTTACCAAATATGACTTTGGCTCCCATACTTTTATTTTGGGGATGGCAAATGAGAATTGTGTGCAAAATGTCATGTCATTTGGAAAAACTCTTGTTTATAGGCCACTCTGAAGGCCAAATAGTCAGAATTCTGGGAAACGTTTGCGGCTCAGCTGCACAGAGACCGTAAATGTTATCCATAAAATTTGAATAACTTTTGATGCCCCACTTGTATAGAGGAGGTACACCGATTTTGAGATCGGTGGGCCAAACGCACTAGGAGGAGTTTGTTAAAGTGTGAAGCGTAAATGTGAACATTTCAAGGATTTGGCGTTTTTCCCATTTGTGACAGTATATTTGCAGCTCCACGGCACAGAGACCGTACCACTTAAAATCAAAATATGGATAACTTTTGATGCCTCGCTTGTGTAGATGATTTTCCCCAAATATGAGCTTGATCGGGCAATCGCCCTGGGAGGAGTTCGTTAAAGTGTGAAGCGTAAAAATGTGGTCATTTTAGAGATTTTGCTGTTTTTCCATTTCTGACATATATTTGCGGGTCCGCCACACAGAGACCGTAGCACTTAGAATCAAAATATGGATACGTTTTGATGCCCCGCTTGTGTAGATGATATTCTCCAAATATGAACTTGATCGGACAATCGCCCTAGGAGGAGTTCATTAAAGTGTGAAGCGTAAAAATGTGGTGATTTGAGCGATTCTACGATTTTCCCATAAGGATAACATGGGATGTTTCTGTCATCGCTACGGTTACGCCGTACAAAATATGACTTTGGCTCTCATACTTTCATGATCAGGATGGCAAATTAGAATTTTGTTCAAAATATCATGTCATTTGGAAAAACTCTATTGCTTATAGGCCACTCTGAAGGCCAAATAGTCCGAATTCTGGGAAACGTTTGCGGCTCCGTCGCACAGAGACCGTAAAAGCTATCCTTAAAATGTGGATAACTTTAGATGCCCCACTTGTCTAGAGGATGTACACCGATTTTGAGGTTGGTGGGCAAAACGCACTAGGAGGAGTTCGTTAAAGTGTGAAACAGAAAAATGTTGATATTCGAGAGATTTAGCGGTATTCCCATAGGGATAACATGGGAAGTTTATGTCATCGCTACGACTACGCCGTAAAAATTAAGGCATTTGTCTGATTGGCTTTTTTGATCGGGACGCCAAAATAGAATTTTGGGTAAAGTTTAGAATATTTTGGTAAAACTAATTTTTGACCTTCAATGTTAATTTAAAGGTCACTCTGTAGGGGGCACTATCGCGCCCATTTAAATTTTGTCATCATAAACTTGTCCAAACTAGAAAGTTGAACAACTGATTCAAATTTGGTCATAATCGGACTGGTTTTGATCAAATGGGAGCAATTTTTAGACCTGCAATATTCTTAAATAAGTTGTCCAACTTTGCGGCTGCGCCGCACACAGACCGTAAAAGGTATCTCCAAAAATTGGATAACTTTAGATGCCCCACTTGTCCAGAGGACGTACGCCAATTTTGAAGTTGGTGGGCAAAACGCCCTAGGAGGAGTTCGTCAAAGTTTGACGTGAACAAAATGGCTAACACAGCGTGTTTTCATTTTCTAAGGAAGATGGCGGCCATAGGGTAAGTTTGGGGGCGTGGCCACAATGTTTTTTTTTTTTTGTCCTCACGAGAGGAATGCGTGTCCCGAATTTCGTAGCTTTACGCCAAAGTTGACCTCGGGGCGTCTCCCATAGGCGCAATGTATTTTGACTTTTGTCGGTGGCGCTGTCGCGCCATTTTTTAACGAAAAAAAAAATGGCCCAGAAAAAATAAAATTTTTCACCGATTCTGAATTTTGGGCAAAGTTTGGTGAGTTTTTGAGCATGTTCAGGGGGTCAAATTAGAGATCAAAGCGCTGAAGAAGAACAAGAAAAATTAAAGCCGCAAGCGGCATCCAACGGCCCTCGCGGGCCGCTGGCCTTCCGACTCTGCGCTTTTGACTTGATAAAGATGGCGCCCTTATTGTGTCTTGAATAAAAAAAGAACTTGACAGACGGCGACACATTGGACATGGCCAATCCAGTGCAAATGAACACAAGTGTCAGTCAAATTTGCTGCGCCGCCGCACAGAGACCGTAGCACTTGGAATAAAAATATGGATACCTTTTGATGCCCCGCTTGTGTAGATGATTTTTCCCAAAGTAAAGCTTGATCGAGCTATTGCCCACGGAGGAGTTTGTTAAAGTGTGAAGCGTAAATGTGAACATTTCAAGGATTTGGCGTTTTTCCCATTTGTGACAGTATATTTGCAGCTCCACGGCACAGAGACCGTACCACTTAAAATCAAAATATGGATAACTTTTGATGCCCCGTTTGTGTAGATGATTTTCCCCAAATATGAGTTTGATCGGGCAATCGCCCTAGGAGGAGTTCGTTAAAGTGTGAAGCGTAAAAATGTGGTGATTTTAGAGATTTCGCTGTTTTCCCATTTCTGACATATATTTGCGGGTCCGCCACACAGAGACCGTAGCACTTAGAATCAAAATATGGGTAAGTTTTGATGCCCCGCTTGTGTAGATGATATTCTCCAAATATGAACTTGATCGGACAATCGCCCTAGGAGGAGTTCATTAAAGTGTGAAGCGTAAAAATGTGGTGATTTGAGCGATTCTACGATTTTCCCATAAGGATAACATGGGATGTTTCTGTCAACGCTACGGTTACGCCGTACAAAATATGACTTTGGCTCTCATACTTTTATGATCAGGATGGCAAATTAGAATTTTGTTCAAAATATCATGTCATTTGGAAAAACTCTATTGTTTATAGGCCACTCTGAAGGCCAAATAGTCAGAATTCTGGGAAACGTTTGCGGCTCCGTCGCACAAAGACCGTAAAAGTTATCCTTAAAATTTGGATAACTTTAGATACACCACTTGTCTAGAGGACGTACACCGATTTTGAGGTTGGTGGGCAAAACGCACTAGGAGGACTTCGTTAAAGTGTAAAACATAAAAATGTGGTAATTTGAGAGATTTTGTGGTTTTCCCATAGGGATAACATGGGAGGTTTCTGTCATCGCTACGACTACGGCGTAAAAATTTAGGCATTTTTGTGATTGGCTTTTGTGATCGGGACGGCAAAATAGAATTTTGGGTAAAGTTTAGACAATTTTGGTAAAACTAATTTTTGACCTTCAATGTTAATTTAAAGGTCACTCTGTAGGGGGCGCTATCACTGCCATTTCAATTTTGTCAGCCTAAACTGGTCCAAACTAGAAAGTTTAACAACTGATTCAAATTTGGTCCTAATCGGACTGGTTTTGATCAAATGGGAGCAATTTTTAGACCTGCAATATTCCAAAATAAGTTGTCCAACTTTGCGGCTGCGCCGCACACAGACCGTAAAAGGTATCTCAAAAAATTGAATAACTTTAGATGCCCCACTTGTCCAGAGGACGTACGCCGATTTTGAAGTCGGTGGGCAAAACGCCCTAGGAGGAGTTCGTCAAAGTTTGACGTAAACAAAATGGCTAACTCAGCTTGTTTTCATTTTCAAAGGAAGATGGCGGCCATAGGGTAAGTTTGGGGGCGTGGCCACAATGTTTTTTTTTGTTTATCCTCACGAGAGGAATGCGTGTCCCGAATTTCGTAGCTTTACGCCAAAGTTGACCTCGGGGCGTCTCCCATAGGCGCAATGTATTTTGACTTTTGTCGGTGGCGCTGTCGCGCCATTTTTTAACGAAAAAAAAAATGGCCCAGAAAAAATAAAATTTTTCACCGATTCTGAATTTTGGGCAAAGTTTGGTGAGTTTTTGAGCATGTTCAGGGGGTCAAATTAGAGATCAAAGCGCTGAAGAAGAACAAGAAAAATAATAATAATTAAAGCCGCAAGCGGCATCCAACGGCCCTCGCGGGCCGCCGGCCTTCCGACTCTGCGCTTTCGACTTGATAAAGATGGCGCCCTTATTGTGTGTTGAATAAAAAAAGAACTTGACAGACGGCGACACATTGGACATGGCCAATCCAGTGCAAATGAACACAAGTGTCAGTCAAATTTGCTGCGCCGCCGCACAGAGACCGTAGCACTTGGAATAAAAATATGGATAACTTTTGATGCCCCGCTTGTGTAGATGATTTTTCCCAAAGTAAAGCTTGATCGAGCTATTGCCCACGGAGGAGTTTGTTAAAGTGTGAAGCGTAAATGTGAACATTTCAAGGATTTGGCGTTTTTCCCATTTGTGACAGTATATTTGCAGCTCCACGGCACAGAGACCGTACCACTTAAAATCAAAATATGGATAACTTTTGATGCCCCGTTTGTGTAGATGATTTTCCCCAAATATGAGCTTGATCGGGCAATCGGCCTAGGAGGAGTTCGTTAAAGTGTGAAGCGTAAAAATGTGGTGATTTTAGAGATTTCGCTGTTTTCCCATTTCTGACATATATTTGCGGGTCCGCCACACAGAGACCGTAGCACTTAGAATCAAAATATGGGTAAGTTTTGATGCCCCGCTTGTGTAGATGATATTCTCCAAATATGAACTTGATCGGACAATCGCCCTAGGAGGAGTTCATTAAAGTGTGAAGCGTAAAAATGTGGTGATTTGAGCGATTCTACGATTTTCCCATAAGGATAACATGGGATGTTTCTGTCAACGCTACGGTTACGCCGTACAAAATATGACTTTGGCTCTCATACTTTTATGATCAGGATGGCAAATTAGAATTTTGTTCAAAATATCATGTCATTTGGAAAAACTCTATTGTTTATAGGCCACTCTGAAGGCCAAATAGTCAGAATTCTGGGAAACGTTTGCGGCTCCGTCGCACAAAGACCGTAAAAGTTATCCTTAAAATTTGGATAACTTTAGATACACCACTTGTCTAGAGGACGTACACCGATTTTGAGGTTGGTGGGCAAAACGCACTAGGAGGACTTCGTTAAAGTGTAAAACATAAAAATGTGGTAATTTGAGAGATTTTGTGGTTTTCCCATAGGGATAACATGGGAGGTTTCTGTCATCGCTACGACTACGGCGTAAAAATTTAGGCATTTTTGTGATTGGCTTTTGTGATCGGGACGGCAAAATAGAATTTTGGGTAAAGTTTAGACAATTTTGGTAAAACTAATTTTTGACCTTCAATGTTAATTTAAAGGTCACTCTGTAGGGGGCGCTATCACTGCCATTTCAATTTTGTCAGCCTAAACTGGTCCAAACTAGAAAGTTTAACAACTGATTCAAATTTGGTCCTAATCGGACTGGTTTTGATCAAATGGGAGCAATTTTTAGACCTGCAATATTCCAAAATAAGTTGTCCAACTTTGCGGCTGCGCCGCACACAGACCGTAAAAGGTATCTCAAAAAATTGAATAACTTTAGATGCCCCACTTGTCCAGAGGACGTACGCCGATTTTGAAGTCGGTGGGCAAAACGCCCTAGGAGGAGTTCGTCAAAGTTTGACGTAAACAAAATGGCTAACTCAGCTTGTTTTCATTTTCAAAGGAAGATGGCGGCCATAGGGTAAGTTTGGGGGCGTGGCCACAATGTTTTTTTTTGTTTATCCTCACGAGAGGAATGCGTGTCCCGAATTTCGTAGCTTTACGCCAAAGTTGACCTCGGGGCGTCTCCCATAGGCGCAATGTATTTTGACTTTTGTCGGTGGCGCTGTCGCGCCATTTTTTAACGAAAAAAAAAATGGCCCAGAAAAAATAAAATTTTTCACCGATTCTGAATTTTGGGCAAAGTTTGGTGAGTTTTTGAGCATGTTCAGGGGGTCAAATTAGAGATCAAAGCGCTGAAGAAGAACAAGAAAAATAATAATAATTAAAGCCGCAAGCGGCATCCAACGGCCCTCGCGGGCCGCCGGCCTTCCGACTCTGCGCTTTCGACTTGATAAAGATGGCGCCCTTATTGTGTGTTGAATAAAAAAAGAACTTGACAGACGGCGACACATTGGACATGGCCAATCCAGTGCAAATGAACACAAGTGTCAGTCAAATTTGCTGCGCCGCCGCACAGAGACCGTAGCACTTGGAATAAAAATATGGATAACTTTTGATGCCCCGCTTGTGTAGATGATTTTTCCCAAAGTAAAGCTTGATCGAGCTATTGCCCACGGAGGAGTTTGTTAAAGTGTGAAGCGTAAATGTGAACATTTCAAGGATTTGGCGTTTTTCCCATTTGTGACAGTATATTTGCAGCTCCACGGCACAGAGACCGTACCACTTAAAATCAAAATATGGATAACTTTTGATGCCCCGTTTGTGTAGATGATTTTCCCCAAATATGAGCTTGATCGGGCAATCGGCCTAGGAGGAGTTCGTTAAAGTGTGAAGCGTAAAAATGTGGTGATTTTAGAGATTTCGCTGTTTTCCCATTTCTGACATATATTTGCGGGTCCGCCACACAGAGACCGTAGCACTTAGAATCAAAATATGGGTAAGTTTTGATGCCCCGCTTGTGTAGATGATATTCTCCAAATATGAACTTGATCGGACAATCGCCCTAGGAGGAGTTTGTTAAAGTGTGAAGCGTAAAAATGTGGTGATTTGAGCGATTCTACGATTTTCCCATAAGGATAACATGGGATGTTTCTGTCAACGCTACGGTTACGCCGTACAAAATATGACTTTGGCTCTCATACTTGTATGATCAGGATGGCAAATTAGAATTTCGTTCAAAATATCATGTCATTTGGAAAAACTCTATTGTTTATAGGCCACTCTGAAGGCCAAATAGTCAGAATTCTGGGAAACGTTTGCGGCTCCGTCGCACAAAGACCGTAAAAGTTATCCTTAAAATTTGGATAACTTTAGATACACCACTTGTCTAGAGGACGTACACCGATTTTGAGGTTGGTGGGCAAAACGCACTAGGAGGACTTCGTTAAAGTGTAAAACATAAAAATGTGGTAATTTGAGAGATTTTGTGGTTTTCCCATAGGGATAACATGGGAGGTTTCTGTCATCGCTACGACTACGGCGTAAAAATTTAGGCATTTTTGTGATTGGCTTTTGTGATCGGGACGGCAAAATAGAATTTTGGGTAAAGTTTAGACAATTTTGGTAAAACTAATTTTTGACCTTCAATGTTAATTTAAAGGTCACTCTGTAGGGGGCGCTATCACTGCCATTTCAATTTTGTCAGCCTAAACTGGTCCAAACTAGAAAGTTTAACAACTGATTCAAATTTGGTCCTAATCGGACTGGTTTTGATCAAATGGGAGCAATTTTTAGACCTGCAATATTCCAAAATAAGTTGTCCAACTTTGCGGCTGCGCCGCACACAGACCGTAAAAGGTATCTCAAAAAATTGAATAACTTTAGATGCCCCACTTGTCCAGAGGACGTACGCCGATTTTGAAGTCGGTGGGCAAAACGCCCTAGGAGGAGTTCGTCAAAGTTTGACGTAAACAAAATGGCTAACTCAGCTTGTTTTCATTTTCAAAGGAAGATGGCGGCCATAGGGTAAGTTTGGGGGCGTGGCCACAATGTTTTTTTTTGTTTATCCTCACGAGAGGAATGCGTGTCCCGAATTTCGTAGCTTTACGCCAAAGTTGACCTCGGGGCGTCTCCCATAGGCGCAATGTATTTTGACTTTTGTCGGTGGCGCTGTCGCGCCATTTTTTAACGAAAAAAAAAATGGCCCAGAAAAAATAAAATTTTTCGCCGATTCTGAATTTTGGGCAAAGTTTGGTGAGTTTTTGAGCATGTTCAGGGGGTCAAATTAGAGATCAAAGCGCTGAAGAAGAACAAGAAAAATAATAATAATAATAATAATAATAATATTTTTAGCAAAAACAATATAGCCGTTTTTACTATAACAACAAATGATACATCGTTTGAAAGCTCTAAGCCTTCCCGATGCCGCCATGGGGTGGAATCATCATTACGAGCGCTTACGCGCTCGTCACTCCCTATTCCGTCGGGATGCCCCGCCCACTCCCCATAGACTTCCATTGATTTGAGCAGATACAAGCATGGCCCATGCCTGCGGCATGGATTCTCGCGTACGGGACGATGCCAGGAGGGTTTTTGGAGGAATGCAGCGCTTCGCGCTGCTGTTGTCAACAATTAGTGAATGGGCTACGCCCATTCACTAATTGTTGACTATTTCTGTCATAGCAGGAGTAAGTATGCATGATCCATGCCTTCGGCATGGGCTAGTTCACTGTACTTGCCAGGGGCGACGGGGTACCAAACATGCGGGCTGCGCCCGCATGTTTGGTCAGACAGTTGCAACGCTGCCTTCGGCAGCGTTGCGGGAGCAATAGGCCCTCCCCCTGCTGGGGCTCGGGCCTAATAATAATAATATTTTTAGCAAAAACAATATAGCCGTTTTTACTATAACAACAAATGATACATCGTTTGAAAGCTCTAAGCCTTCCCGATGCCGCCATGGGGTGGAATTATCATTACGAGCGCTTACGCGCTCGTCACTCCCTATTCCGTCGGGATGCCCCGCCCACTCCCCATAGACTTCCATTGATTTGAGCAGATACAAGCATGGCCCATGCCTGTGGCATGGATTCTCGCATACGGGACAATGCCAGGAGGGTTTTTGAAGGAATGCAGCGCTTCGCGCTGCTGTTGTCAACAATTAGTGAATGGACTACGCCCATTCACTAATTGTTGACTATTTCTGTCATAGCAGGAGTAAGTATGCATGATCCATGCCTTCGGCATGGGCTAGTTCACTGTACTTGCCAGGGGCGACGGGGCACCAAACATGCGGGCTGCGCCCGCATGTTTGGTCAGACAGTTGCAACGCTGCCTTCGGCAGCGTTGCGGGAGCAATAGGCCCTCCGCCCTGCTGGGGCTCGGGCCTAATAATAAAAATAATAATATTTTTAGCAAAAACAATATAGCCGTTTTTTCTATAACAACAAATTATACATCGTTTGAAAGCTCTAAGCCTTCCCCATGCCGCCATGGGGTGGAATCACCATTACGAGCGCTTACGCGCTCGTCACTCCCTATTCCGTCGGGATGCCCCGCCCACTCCCCATAGACTTCCATTGATTTGAGCAGATACAAGCATGACCCATGCCTGCGGCATGGATTTTCGCGTACGGGACGATGCCAGGAGGGTTTTTGGAGGAATGCAGCTACGCCCATTCACTCATTGTTGACTATTTCTGTCATAGCAGGAGTAAGTATGCATGATCCATGCCGTTCACTGTACTTGCCCATTCACTAATTGTTGACTATTTCTGTCATAGCAGGAGTAAGGATGCATGATCCATGCCTTCGGCATGGGCTAGTTCACTGTACTTGCCAGGGGCGACGGGGTACCAAACATGCGGGCTGCGCCCGCATGTTTGGTCAGACAGTTGCAACGCTGCCTTTGGCAGCGTTGCGGGAGCAATAGGCCCTTCGCCCTGCTGGGGCTCGGGCCTAATAATATTCCGATGCGAAAACAATGTTTCCCATTTTTCAAATATCATAAACTATACATTTTCGGAAAGCGCTCGCGCTTTCCTACCTCATGGTGTGGGTCCCTGGTCACTGAAGGGTACTTTCGTTAATTTTGAGTGGGCTCCGCCCACTTTGTGTTTTTGGTCCTCTATACAGTAATAATGTTCAATTTTTGCATTACATGCTTATATGCACGGAACATGCAAGAGATGGGGAACATATTCGTGAGGTACTTAGGGCAAATGAGTGCTTTATATGGGGATGACGACCGCGAAGTGCTCGTTTAGTGCGCACTTTTGCACGGGCTTCGCCCGTTTACAACGGTAATGTTCCATTTTCCTACTACTAATTAGTATGCACGGGGCGTGCGTGAGTGAAGGAGTGCGTTAGTGAGTGCGATTTCGCGTTAGTGAGTGCGATTTCGTGCGCACTTCGTGCACGCTTTCGCAGCCGTGCTTCGCACGGCCTTACAAGATTAATAGGCCTCTCGCCAGCTTGTGGCGCTCGGGCCTAATAAACGAGGGTACTGCCAGAAATTGTCAGCTTTTCTGCTCGCTGCACGGCCCGGGCCCGGAGTGTGCGCACCGTCAGACTCGGAGGGGGACGGCAGAGGCTTGAAAACGGGAAAGAATATTACAGGCTCTCACGTGTGTTTGTGTTGGCACAGCCTCACGCTGACGTCATGGCCAATGCCCCACTTCTATGGCCCAGAAATTGTGAGACATATTTAAGCACTGGACAAGCTTTTAGGGAAGAGACCAAAAGATTCACAGTCAGGTGCTGCTATTTTGTCATAATGGTGAGCAGATGCTGGTAAGATAGATAATTAGAACAGTGGAATTACCTATGAAATAATTGGATTTAATATAATGTTTGGAGCCACTTATTACTTTTTTTACATTCATTTCAAATGGTTACCAATTAATAGTTTTAAGCCCGTAGTTTCTCTTCAGGAAAAAAAATGACAGTACATTAATTAATTATTTTAAATTATGATGATTTCCAATTATGACCCACCACTACCACAAATACTTCTTTAAAATGGTAGTGGAGCTGCACGATAAATCACAATCAAATCTAAATCGGAATCTGAACTGCAATTATTGAAGTTCTTTGCAGATATCACAAAATATTCAATCTTAAAATGCATGAAACCTGTTAATCCACTAATTTGGACGTCTACAAACAGGTTTTGAAATGAATGGTATGTAATTCGTGTATTAATTTAGTAGATTTCAGTCTTCTCTAGGGTTGTCAAAATCATCTAAACTCAGATACTACTTAATACTAAAACTACGGAGTATTGATACTGAAAACAATGACGTAAAAAGGACAAAATGTGACCTTTCCTGAAAAGTTTAAGAATGATTTTAAAATCTGCATAACTTCTGAGTTGAAAATACAGCCTATTGTGTAAGAAAAAGCATGTTTTTATTAGCAATGCTGTCTAAAAAATGGTAAAATAAATGTTAGTATTGTGACAACAGTAGTCTTCTCTCATGTAAATGGCCCTGGAAAAGTTTAAAATAGTATTTACTCTGAACAGAATCCAACAACTCAAATTGTAAATCTAATCTATGTTTGTTAGAAAAATGTGATGTTTTGCCAAAATCATTCAGCCCCAATTTTAAGTATGTTGTTGTTTAGATACTGCAACAAGATGGGATAAGTGGTAAGCTCTCTCACCTCTCAGCAAGAAAGTTATTGGAATGATTCAAGGATGGGACTTTTCTGAGTTTGCTTGTTCTGCCAGTGTCTGCGTATGTTTACCTGCAGTGTCATTTCCCCCCCATCAACACAGTTCTGCCAAGACCCGGAAGCAAATCTGCCCTAAATCCAACCAAACCTAGCCCTAATCCTAACCATTACCCTAACGTGGTTATGAAATTATATGCTGTCTATATAATATATTGTTTGCTAGCATAGCCACCAGTGCAAAGTGGCTGCTCCTTTGCGTCTGAATACAAGTTGCATGTATAATGACAAATAAAAAGCTTAATTCAACACACATTAACTTCTGTGCTTGCCTTGTTTTCACCATTACTCTCTTGAGTGCATATTCAAAACGTTTAAATAAACTTGCATGGCACTGATTTGCGTGGGATAAAACGGTGCTTGCCTCTTTAACTGATATTTTCAAAGACACTCACAACAACAAGTCAAATCTAAGGTCTTTCCACATAAGGACTTTCCTCATCTTTGACAAGTTCAATCTTCTCTGGCATCGTTTCAGCCCCAGTCAGACACATCCATTGTCTCATTTGTGCTGACAGTTCACCTCCAAAAAAAAAACGGTCACACACGCATGTAACAATAAAAAGCTAGTTCTGAGTCGGGCTGATTCACTTAGGCAGCGTAATCACTCAGAGGATGCACGAGGCGAGATAGCACAAAGAAAATGACTTCGGCAGCGGTAATCAAAGGGGAGATAAGAAGAATGGAGAGGGACGCGCCGATGCTCCGAGCCCGCGCCAAGATTTCTGCTGGAGTTGTGCAAGCTGCCTGGCTGTCACTCACTGGCTGCAAAATGAGATCAGCGGCGGGAATACAAAGCAGCGTTTCGACAGAGGTGGAAGAGAAGCGAGGAGAGGAGAGAGAAAAACTCCACAGAGATCGAAAGAAGAAGTACTCAAAATCAATTAAAAGTATTGTCAGGGTTAGGTGATTGTACTAGAGATGCGATAGAACTTACAGTATAGTATAAAAGGTATTTACTGGGCAATATATACCAAAATGTAGATGATATTGTTGTTTTGAAGATATGCATGCAACATTTTAATATGTTTGTAATTTATTTCACAGACGTTTCACATTGGTCTGATAATTAAACCTCAACTATAATGTTTGAAGACATGTTTTA
The DNA here is from genome assembly GCF_026437365.1 of Eucyclogobius newberryi. Lineage (NCBI taxonomy): Eukaryota > Metazoa > Chordata > Actinopteri > Gobiiformes > Gobiidae > Eucyclogobius > Eucyclogobius newberryi. The sequence continues at coordinate 12,316,937 of NW_027316056.1, forward strand.
ACACATTACAGTTGAAGTGACAAAACATAATTTGACTATTGTTATCGGAATACTGACATTTTCGACTAAAGGGGACCCCTGGTCGTCACAATATTTAATTGTAACATTTGCCTAAATGCTTTGCAGCAACAACAGCTAAAGAAACCAAGGGAACAATATAGACCATGATCCTTTGCTCCATTTCCGTACAGACAACATGAAGAAATAACCTGAATATATCAATTATTTGGACTATGACAGTAATTCTGCTTGTCAAGGCATTTTAAAAAGTATAATTTGTACTATTCAGTTAACCTCTCCACTGTATCACAATAATATTGTACAGGGATACGAATATCAGGATATGAATATTGTGATAACATTGTGCTACTATAGTGTCATATCCATATTGTAACTTCCTTAAGAACAACTATAAAAATTGCTTCCTATATAAGAAATGGTTAGTTACTGCCCATATCTTCCTCTTTTACTATAACTGCTGTTAGTTCCACTACTACCAGCAGAAGTGCTGCAACTATTACTGTAAAAAATCGAATTACTACTTCTGGTACAATATACAGACAAGTGCATTTACATTTCTGAAGCACAGTCCCGCTCTGTAACCATCATGACTATTTACATAAGTACAACTATTATAATTTTCCAATCAACCCTTCTCAGAGTATGCTGAAGAATAGCTTGCAGACTCTGTGTGCATTAAGCTCCACATAAACACAAAAAACATGGCATCCTCTGCCAGATACACAGCTCCTCCAGGTGATGCCAAGCCTCAGCGAGATTACAACATTTGGACAAGAGGATGAAGAAGAGCCAGCGGGGAGGGGGAGGACAATGGATGGGATTAACTTCCATGCTCGACTATGATTAATATTAATAAATACTTTTTATATTGTAATGTAGAGGGACATGAACCCAACACAAAACTAAAACTAGGGGTGGGAGATTTTTACTTATATTCAATTGTATTGTGTCTCATTAAAACAAATAAAAACATGAACATTAAAAATAGAGATTTTTTAATCATTGCTATTTAACACAAAAATAATTAAATTTCTTCCTCCAAAGTTGAAGGTCTTGTTTTCACACCAAAAAATGCTACCATGTATGTTTATTTACAGATTGTAAGCCCCTATAAGGAAACCCTGTAGGGACATAATAGCTGTTAACAAACCAATGAGAAAAGACTTCATTTCAGGATGGGCAGTGTTAAAAAGAGAGGCTTTATGACATAAAAACTGATCATGCCAAGAATATAAGATAAGATAACCTTTATTTGTCCCACAATGGGGAAATTTCAATGTTGCAACACAGATTAGGTAGAGAAGTTTAATAATTAAAACAACACTTATAAAAAACCTCTTATACTCTTAATAAAAATAACACTCTTATTTACAGCTGTTATATGGACAGAAAATATTGCACCAGGATGATTGACATAATGTCACGATAATGCACATGATTATGAAGCTGAATGACACATGTTGACACAGGGCTAACATTATGAATATAAATGGGAATTTTCCACAAACCATGTACTTTTAGAAAGCTAAGATATTCTTAAGAAAACACCCCTTTAAGTTTCAACTGTATATTTATTAGTAAGGAGTAATGAGTAATGAAGCCTGCGTAAGTTCACCTGGAAGACCTAACCTAAATCTGCGTCGGCCTCCATGGAAGGACCCCTCTCCCCAGCGCCATCATCGCACTCAAGCGGGCGCCCGTCTGTCCGTCTGTGAGAGTCAGATCCCTCACTTCACCATGGACTCTTCCAGGTTTCTGCGCTTATCCCAAAGAGGTTATGCAGTTTTTCCCGGCCAAGAAGGATTGGTAAAAGGACAGGACGTCCGCGTCATGGCCCCTACACCTGCTCCTCATCCCCAATCAACGCTCTCAGTCACTCCTCCCCGCTCCAATCAACGCACAGGCGGCAGCATTTAAGCGCT